>NW_005054311.1:8941507-8965591 GCF_000277835.1 Geospiza fortis
TTTTCTATATAACAAGTATACTACAGGATTATGAGAGCTACAATGGTTTATTTTTTCAAGTTACCAGTATGCAGTTATGGAATCAGGCTGGTACCTCTTGGATATACGCAGATTCATATAATCACACATCATCTATGTGCATGATTACAATTGCTTACTACCACTTGACAACACTGTGAAGCACCAGACAGCAAAACTCATGTCCTGCAGCAAACGAGGCCTCAGACTTTTCTCTCTTTACCATCTCCTGCCATTTCACACTTAAAAGCAAAACTGAAATGCAACTTTACAATTAATATATGCCTGAGGAGGAAACATCATACATAATAGAAATGGAAGCTTGGAAGTATGACATGAAAAAAACACAGACAAAATCAACACTGTGAAGAGCATGGAAGTTTAATATCTAGTTTGAACTGAATTTGAACACACAGAACAAGAAAATGGTAAGTAGTCACTTGTTTAAGACTTTCAGATCAATGGGGCAAGGTAATTAAAGCAGGTAAATTTGCGGATTCCAACCATCCTCACCTTCCCTCCTCAGTCCATCACACATATGCTATGTGCAAGTATTTAAAAGAAAACACACTGCAGTACCTGCAATATATTATTGATATTTCATGTTTTGTGATATTAAACTGCCAACAAGACTTTCAAAAAGAGGTATTAAGTAATAAAGTATGCTACAACTAAACTTCAGGAGTGCTTTAGGAAGTGAGAATCAACCCATAATTCATTATCAGTTGCAATGTTATTCTATAACTGTCTCAGAATAAAACAAAGAATTCATAGAGCTCCACACAGGCTTGAAGAAAACACAGCAACAGCAAGAAAGAAAAAAAAAAAATCAGTAAGTTAACCAAAGCAGTAACTCATATGCAGGCTCAGGACTGTAAGACACAGCATAGGATGTGATCAAGAGCGTTTATTTAAAGTATCTTATCCCACAGCTTGTTTGTTTCTTACAGAAAAACAGAGTAACAGAGAGAAAAGTAAAAAGTTAACTAATATTGAAAAAAGTAAATTTAAATTATTAAATCAATGTTGGTTCATTTTTTATGTGGCATAAGCTATCACACATAGAGAGCTGTTAACTTTGAGGATGACTAGCCACACCAGAGAATCACAGAATCAATTAGGTTGGAAAACACCTCTGAGGTCCTCAAGCCCAACCTGTGACCAAACACTACCATGTCAACTAGACCATGGCACTGAGTGCCAAGTCCAGGCTTAAATATTTATGTCCAGGGATGGTGACTCCACCACTTCCCTGGGCAGCCCATTCTAATGTCTAATCACCTGTTCATGAAGGAATTCCTCCTGATGTCCAACTTAAACCTCCCCTGGCACAGCTTAAGACTGTGTCCTCTTGTCCTGTCGCTGGTGGCTTGGGAGAAGAGGCCAACATCTACCTGGCCACAGCCTCCCTCCAGGCAATTGTAGAGAGTGATAAGGTTATCCCAGAGCCTCCTCTTCTCCAGGCTAAACATCCCCAGCTCCCTCAGCCACTCCTCACAGAGTGCTCCAGACTCCTCATCAGCTTCATTGCCCTTCTCTGGACATGCTCCAGGACCTCAACGTCCTTCCTGAACTGAGTGTCCCAAACTGGAGACAGCACTCCAAGTTATATGACTTAACATAATAAAGTGTATCACATAAGACATATTCATATACTAAGGCATATCCTAAAAGTAAGAAACTAACATGTTAAAAGGATCCTTAGTAATATCTACCATTATAACACAAAAATGAAATACGAGACTGCAAATCTCAATTAGGGGAAGAGTGAGAATAAAGATGATATTGTGCACACAGGAAATAAAAGAAGCAAAAAGCACTACCTCTGTCACTTCATAATTTCAAACCAAAACTAGGTCTTTTTCTATGGGTATTTCCAACCACAACTCACTAAAGTCTGCAAGGAAATTACTGAACAAAGTTGCATAGCTCATATTGCTAAGAAGATTGTATTACTTTATCACAGCAGTACCTTCTGAGTCTTACAAATTCTCTGCCAAAAAGAGAAAAAAGCCAGACATAAAGAGGTCTGAACCTTTTTTTTTTTTTTAACTTATTCTGGAATTTTCTTCCACTTGTAACCAAAAAAACTCTGTAAAAGGCTGCAAAACATACTTCAAGGATAAATGGCAAGTATGAAGTATGTTCTACAATAGAATTAGTGAGTCGCTGCTTGGCCTTGAAATTTTTCACCATTTTCTGCTTGGCTACTTCTGATTTACTTTAATCTGATTCTAGCCCTTGTTCTCCCAAGACAGACACAGGTACATTTTTGTGCACCTAATCCCACTATTTATTAATCTGCCCATGTACTGAAAAGACACTGACAAATGAAGGTTTTGCTACTTCTCCTGAGTATACGTTTATTCAGACAAGCTAAGGAAAGCTCAGAGGTAAAAGCAGCAAACCAGAATCTACACTATAGCAATAAATGCATACTGGCTGGAGCACATAGGAATAGCAAAACTGAGTTAAGATGCCTGTTAGCACCCAGGACTCGATGAATAATGGCCTTTACCTCAGAGTGAACTCTCTGTATGTGTGACTGCAGGTTGCCTTTCTGGGAAAAGGCAGCGGGACAAAAGGCACAGGCGTGGGGCTTCTCCCCTGTGTGCTTGATCATGTGGGTCTGCAGAGCCCCCTTCTGGTTAAAGGCCTTCCCACACTCGCTGCATTTGAAAGGTCTTTCACCTGCAGGGAAACAGCGGCAGGAGGAGGAAGGGTAAGGAGATTTAAGTAAACGTCAGCAGTTTTCTGTAGCTAAATGAAAAATTGTATCCATTAAAATAAAATACACACGTTATTATATATGTTATTAAGAGGTTTTGACAATAAAATTGTTTACCTCGACTACCAACCTCAGCACCTACTCTGATGAAAATGTGGCCTCGTTAAAAAGGTTTTGTGACTTAGATGATGATTATCAGTTTAAATGGGTAAAATAAAGGAAATCTAGATGAGGCAATTATTCAAAAGACCTTCCCTCAACTTGTGGGTTGAAAGATCTCAAAAGCTGCTATGCAAAACCACTGGAGCAAAAAAAAACAAAGGGAAAAAGAAACCTGTAGGAATTTATAAAGTTAGAGGGTTCAGGTTTGTGGGAAAACAGACAGGCTTTAGTTATGACAGAATTATTAATATTGCTGATGCATCTTGTTAGCTGCAGGAAGACGTGAAGAATAGAACAATAGACCTATGTTAATGTTTCAGAATAGTTTTCTAAGTTGCAGAAAGTATCCATAGCAAAGTTAGATTTTATGAATAGAGTTTTATGCATTGACTTCTTATAAATGAACAAGCAAGCATTGTTTTAACTCAAGCTACGTATGTTTATGTTGATTGGTTAAAGTCTCTGTCAATATGCTTTTGCTCTGTGTAATTGGCTAAGACGAGTATTTGGTAGATTGTAACAGCAAATTTCTTTAGCTTGCTGCCTAGAGTGTAAGCTGCTCACATCCTGCATGTAAAAAATCATGTATGAGGCTAATGCTGAAGAATAAATAGCTCTAGACACATTCCAAAGCAATCCCTGTCCTGTTCGTGTCTGTATATAAATTTCCAGTGCAGAAACCCACATTTTTTATATCAAATCCTATAAATGCATACACCTTCACAGAAACAAGGAGGCCCAGAGGGTAAATGGACAGTATTAAATAACTAACAGTCAAAAATTAAACCCTTTATCCAATTTAAAATCAGAAAGTCTTACAGCAACTCTGCAAAAGATGGCATATGGTTCCCACTCCCCAATAAATATTAAGAGTCATTCACTCTTTGCAACCACATACTGAAAAGATGCAATGAAATAATGTTTTGGACAGTTCTGCTCAGAAAATAATTTTTAAAACTGTTCATATTGAATATTTAAAGAAAAACTAGCCAACATTTTTACCAAAATGCTCTGTCACAATTTCCCAATTTTGGTGCCTTCAGTGCTGCGCATAATTACCCTTTTTGTATGTTACCAGATAGGCATGAAAAAACCCATAGAAACTTTAAGTTACAGGACATAAGAGGACTGCATGAACAGATTACAAAGCTACATAAACTTACTAATAATAAATTTCAGTTTCTTACAACCATGTGTCCTACTTAACTCCTGGAAACCTCCACTGTGAACCTAGTACTACTACTTTTTCTCTTTTAGTGAAATAGTTCAGCTGTGGTAACTCTAGGAAAATATTTAACACCTTACCTTTGCGCATTTCCATAGCCAAGACCAGCACCACTGGGTGCTATCTTTGCTACACCAGTAGCAAAGTCCTACCATGTACACACTAAACCAGTTTTAATAAATATTTTTATATTATTTATAATTTTATAGCTGTAATTACATCTACTTTAAACTTATTATTTCTTAATTAAGAAACAAAATAACAAAAGCAGCTATTTTCCTGAAATTGATTTCAAGCATATAACTCACTGACGGAATGTATATCTTCTGTTCTGGTGCTTAGGGGTTTTGAAGGTGCCTTAAGGATTGCAGGTTTTAACTGTATATTTTTTAAAAGAGATGAAAATGAAGAACACTGATTCACATCTGGAAATACAAAATTCCTATTAGGCTTTCATTGGAAAAAAGCTTAGCTTCCAGTAAGAGTGGCTGGTGGACACACAGAAGCATTGCTCCAGGTTAAATTTACCTATATAAGTAAATCTCATTATAAAAACAAAATCTTAACTCTATTGTGGAAATGTGAAATTTCTGTATTTCTCAAGTGTAACTTAATAAAATACAGATTTGAGAGAGGGGACAAGGGGTTCATTACTCAATTATTAATGTGGGAATTGCAGCCCCTGAGACTGGATTTTTTCTCTCAGAAGGGTGTAAGTGCCTGAAATGACTAGCTAGAACAAAAAAAGTACTGCAACTAAGAGACTAACCTAACGCCACCCACTGTGCACAGATCTGCTATTCTAACACTTAAAAAAACCTGGGCATTCTAAATTCTCTAAAACAGAGTTGTTTTTTTCTACATATCTACAGTACCTCAAGCAGCCAAATGCCAGACGGATTGTCTGCAGATCTGGAGTACTAACACACTTCACAAATTAAATGAGTATTTGCAAGCTAATTGGAAGTTAAAATGACCTCCTGTCACGTGCAGATTGGGACTGCATTTTCTGTTTCCCAACAGACAAATGGCTTTCAGTCTTCAAAAAAAATGATAAATGCCCTTGAACTTTTTGAAGCTTTAAAAAAGCATCCATAACCAACTATAATCTTGTTTCTTTATTCTGACTAGAATAAGCTAATGAATTAAATAGAGCCAAGAATCTAAAATACTGAAGTTAATTTTCACTGACCTTTTTTTTTATATTACTTTCAAGCAATTGTTGTAAAGCAGGTACAAGGGTGACCTCTTGTGTTACTTTTCTATAACTAGATCTGTAAAACTCCAAAAGATTCTTAAGAAAGTGTCACACAATGGTCTTTTTATTTCTTTGTAAACAAGGCCATTCTTGTAAATGGTAACTCGTCACATCACTGTCTGAACAGTGATATTACACTGACTGATACCACAAACAGAATTGTACACTTACACAAATGAATACCTGAATTAACTAAAAACTAGACAAATGGCAATTTATTCAGTATGTATGAAAAATACATATTGAACATCACTGGAATATCTTCAATGAAGACTTTGTTTAAAGCCAAACTCCTGTTATAATAATGTATACCTGGTTAAAACATAAGAACTATTCTTCTATAGTCATCCGTACACTTCAAAAGTGTTATATTTTTTTATGCTTGGCATTTTTCAATTATTTCAAATGCTCATGGTTTAAACATGCACATATTTATGACAACTATGGCAAAAAACATTTCCTAGTCATTCTGCAAATTTGAACAGTCACCTGCACTTCTTCAATTATTACAACCTAGGCTTACCACCTCAGAAGATCACTTCTTAAGTTTAAATTAACCAATTTTAAAAATGCAAAACTACTACCTTATTAGTACCATTAATTCTCATGTACTTGTGCTCTTTTTGCAACTAGATTTTAGGACCTGCTCTCTAGAGCACATAAGATCTAATTTAAAGTAGATGACTGGCCCTGATCAAGAGATTCTGATTTTAGGGCCCATTGAAACTCTAAGTACCAAAACTGATATTTGGAAACAAATGAAATGTATAGATTTTTTCACATTTTTAAACTGCTTCTAATCATATAAATCTGGAAAATTTAAAAGCATATAAATTTCCTAAGCAAAAACCAACAGGTAAATGTATCTAATAAGCCAAATGTATTAATAATATTTCAGGTCCCAACAGGGAGAAAAAATACACGGCATTTCAGAGGCTAACTGATATTTTTAAAACAAAACCAAATTAAAATAAGTACTTCCATACTTCCACAGCCTTACCTGTGTGTATTCTAACGTGCCGTGTTAATTGACTCGGTTTCTGGAACGTCTTCCCACAGTGAGGACAGGAATAGGTAAACCCACTTCTATCAATGTTTCTGTTGTAAGATCTGGTATTTGATACCCTGTGTTTAAAAAAAAAAGAATTAATATGAAACGTTATTTTGAAGATGCTTCTGTTACCCCATCATTTTTAACATAGTGTTAATTTGATGGCAACATAGTATCAGCTGCAACAGTGAAAACCCAAACTCCATAATGATACTGAAAGAACAACACCAACAGCTCTTTCTCAGTCCCTACATGCACCAAGACTCTTAGTTATTTCTGCAGTAAAGATCTCACAAATCTTAAAGGTTATCTTCAGACATTTTCAGGGTAAATTCTGCCAGAAGTATACAGTGACTTCACAAACATTTTGGCTGGAACCTTCAACTCTATTTCTTTTGCCTGAACATAGCAAAGTCCTTCATTCTGAACTAGAATACACAAATCTCACACACTGGAGTACAAATGCACTCTCCAAAGAACCACAGAAGCAGAGAATATAAATTCCCAAAATTCATTTAGCTACAAATCAAACTAATTAGTTTATTCATCCTAACACCTCTCAACAGGAGCTGTCCACAACAACAATGGTTTTAGTAGGTAATACATTTACATAACTCAATACAAACCTTACTTGATACTTCAAACCTTTAAATTTCTGTTTGCAGATTGAAATTTACAACACTTGTTTAAACCTCTTGAAACACAACTATTAAGATCGTAGAATCTGTATTAACTTCTAGTAAGAAGAACAGGGAATAAACAGCATTTCTTGGTTTTGAATATATAATTTTCCTCATCTGTTTTTTACAGAAACAGTGAAAATTAGAAGAGAGATCAGCTGTCAAGACTTCAGGCTTTTTTAATATATAAAATAAACCAAGAGAAGTATTTCTTCCTTCTAACTTAAAGTAGTCCTCACCTTCCTCAAAGTAAAGTTAAACTACAGAGCTGAAAGAAAAGACAGAACAAATATTCACCAAAAATAAGAACAGCATTTACTAGGCCTCTTTTTTCCCCCTTTCATTTTGTGCTTTTTCAGATCTACAAGAAACTCATGGGAGGCAGTAATGGGGAAAGATAATTAAACTGCAAAGAACAAGTGACATCTTTGCAGAATGAAAGTATTAAAACTTTCTTTATTATAATAAATGCTATGTAAAATTAATATACATTTGCTTCAATATAGTGCTATTAGTGTTTAAAATCATAAACACACTTCAAAAATCACTTGGCATCAGAGAAACTTAATGCATGTTTACAAATAGCTTGCAGATGAACTATGCTTAGTATGTGTGCCTAAATACAAAAACAGGGGGGAAAAAAGACCTCCAAAAATAACCACCCACTTAAGCAAGGTTTTAAAAAGAAAGTGTCATTTTAGAACAGCATACCAAAGAAAAGAAATTATCTGCATAAATCATGGAACTTTGCTGACTGGAAATACTACTTCTGCTTTTCCCAGCTATCACCATAAAAGTAACATCTGCTCATTTTGTTATAAACCCATGACTGTCACCTTATTTTATAGTGAGTTTTCATATGCTCCTTTAGCTGTGAGGAAGTTTCAAATTCTTTTTTGCAAGACTTGCAGCTGTGAATCCTACTGCCTGCCAATTCTTGACGATGTTCTTCCATGTGTATGGACAGCTGACTCTGTAAAGTGAATTCATCTCCACACTCTGAACAGATAAGATTCTGAAAGAGATAATAGAGACTGATTTTTCAAAACAGCAGCGCACAAGCTTTGCTCAAGTAGATTAACTCACCCTTCTATGGACATTGGCAGCTGGAAGCAAGCAGCGAGGGAAGTATACAAGCAAGAAGAGTTTATGAGCCCTGTGGTATAAATCATGTACAATAATCACTGCAAGATTATATTAATATTTATATTTTAAGAAACTCCAGTAGAACTGAGTTCTGGAAAACTTCATATGGCAGCAGAAACAAGCAGTTCAGTACCATCCTCACCACTCCCTATTTCCTTGGTGGGCTGATTCAAGACACACACAGAAGCTCACCTCAGTGCCATTACACCATGGTCTACAGAAACATCTGTAACAAATAATTACTTTCTAACCAAAATCACTGTAATTGTGAATTCAGGGATTTCACACTTTTACAGGTTAAAATTATATTCAATGTCATTTTTAAACAGTAATCCCACCACTGTTAGCACTGACTTTTAAGCTTTCTTGACAGTAAAGATGACAGAAATAAAGAAGGACACAGTGTTTCTAACTGATATCTCTTCAACCCATTAATTTCAGAAAGGTTTTTTATCAGCTCAGTTTTTAGTAATTGTGACTATCACTGCAAACTGAAATGTTTCTTATCCTCCCGGACCCTTTTTTCCTCTCTCATAATGATCAACAAGAAAAGTAAAAACAAACAACAGAACACAACCATGTTCATTTCAAGAAGGATATTGACAAGAATGTTTTAATCAAGAGGAACACAGGTATGCAACCCTTATTTTTGGACTGTTTTGACAATAAATTTGTTCTTTAAGTCTGAAAAAAAAACTCTGCAGTATCACATTTCCAGACAAAAGCTTAAAAAGCTGAAGTCCTTTAATGAAATTAATTACCAATTCAAAAATTATTTGTTTAATCTAACCTAGATGCCATTACTACTGCATTCAAGTTATCAAGTGAGCAACAAATAACTAAGTTTTTTTTTCTACGACATACATTCAAATCAGAATACTTCTTATGGGCATCTACTGCTCTTATACAACAAATTTAGTTTATAATTTTAGATTTCTAAAACTGGGGGAAAATTTTATGAAGGGAAACCTACAATTACTATGCCAAGCTCAGGAACCTCAAAACTGAGGGATTTTGAATCGCTTCTCAGCATTTTTCAGACACACATATGCATCATGTTAAGTTGCAAATATACATATTCTATTAAGCATCTCCTACAAACAAAAAAATATGAGACAATTAAAGTCTTCATTATTCTGTTCAGTACTGTGAAATTTGCTGTAGGAAAGCAAGATCACAGTAAAGCAGAAAAACTCCAGAAAACACACCTATATATCACACCAAACAGATTCTGCTATAGGCAATACCAGATGTAATTTTTTGCTCCTCAAGCAAACAAAAAAGTCACCACCATGCACAGAGCAAGTAATTGAACACTGTAACCTCACTATGGTTAAACCCACATTTAAACAGAAGGAGCTGGTCATACACAAAATTCCCAATTTCAGAAAAAAAATTTTAAAGCTCTACTCATTGGATTCTGCCTGTTTTATCTCTCCCTATCTTACCAGATACAACATCTGAAGAACACTTTGGAACTCATGATCTTCACCTGTTTTGTGTCTATGACTCCCACCATCTGTAAAGGATTTTAATCTGCACTTTTTCAAAAAATCATTGCTCATGAATTATTAGACAGTACAAATCAAATTCAGTGGATATTTCTAAAAAAAAAAAACAAACCACAAACAAAACCCCAATATCACACAAAGTAAAACATAAAAACACAAAGCAAGCAGATTTTATAATGAAGGAATTTTCATTTTATATCCACCAAATATCAGCTTTAACTTTTTCAAAATATTAAGGTGTTCCCAAAGCCCAAAAGCCACTCATGTTCATGAAAAAAGAAGACATAATAGCAGTTCTAATGCAATAAATAATTTGTGTTTCAGTTTTTTATTCACCATTTCTATCCTGCCAGGGCAAAATGTAGCAATGAAAACTATTGTGCATTTCCACTGAGGAAATGGACATGTTCAACAATCCTCAAGAAGATGGGTCATATTTACACAAGATATTCTTAATGACTTCTCAAGCGAAAGCTACCCCATATTAGTGAGGAATTTCAAATATGAAGCATTTTCCTCACACCAGTTTATCACGTATAAATCACTGAAGAATGTGAGGAGAAAATAGTCTCTTGCAAGCTCAGTATCAACAGCCCAGAAAATTCCTTCGAGAACCTCTCACATGGAGCAATCAATCACAAAAATCTAAGTTTCACAGACAGACCCACTCTCCAAAATCTCACTAGAGATGTTCTGTTCTTTCCCATCTGCATTCTTCTGTAGATAAAGCTGCCTGATGCAGCACAAAACAAAGGTAAAGCTCCCCAAATTTCATTTTGTGAAGCAATCTTCTTACCCTCTCTGTGTGTCCCCTAATGTATATGCACCTTTGCTCTGATTTCAGATTTGTAACCCTTCTAACAGCAAAAGGAAGAAGAGCAGACAGGAGGGAGAACATACTCCACCCATAACTTGTTAACCTGCACGTTGTGGACAATCCCTCAATGACAGCCGGTGCCATCACCAATACCCTCTGCTTCAAGTTCAAATTCCAGCTCTCCTACAGGTCCCGTGCATAATTACTGTGAAAGTTATTCCTGCAGTTTTATGTGCATTAATTGCTACATTCATCTCTGTTTCATCACAAAACTATTGGGTATTATAAGAAACACATTCATTAGCAACTGAAATATGTTCATATTTTTATAAACTTAATTTTCAAGCTGCAGATGGAATTTTAAATTGGAAGGCATCACACAGTTTATTATTCTAACATCTGCACCAAAGCAAAAAAAATCAGCACTGCTGAAGTGCATGAAAAATCACTTAGTGGTAGAAATAAATACCAAAATCCACCCTCAGGTGTCTTTCTTATTCTGATGTTTCGAGCAACTAATAAATCAAGTTTCCTTAATAATACCAATTAAGCCATTTATCATTATAGATACATTAATATACAGCAAAATTGGACTCCAGTCCACTTAACTTGGCTGCTTACTTGGCTGTGTACATGACAAAACACAAGCTAAAATGATTAAAAAGGGAATACAATCTCTACAGATGGCATGCCCTGCATCTGGTTTAGGGAAAAGTGCACACAGGCCTATTATTCCCAACTTACAGGTCAAAACTGCTGTAAGCTGTCAGCAATTGGCATGGAGAAACACATCACTGTTACATTTGTGATTAGAAGTTTGACAATAAAAGTGCATTCCTGATTCAGCTCCAGTTCTCCAACACAAAGTGCAATTTTAAAAAAGCCTTAACAGGAGGAAGAGGCAATTACATCATAAAAAACTTGGTATTTTGGGCAGTGCATTCAACTCTGGCAATTGTAATGCAGTAAAGACTATAAGGTCTGCAAAATACACCACTATGTATTAACTGCTAGGAATTAAATTAACACTCTATCAAAATGAAAAACGAAATTTTGATAGGGGAAGGAACAAGTACTCTCAAGGAAAACCAACCACGCAAAAACAGAGGTGGGAGCTGTAGACAAGGTAACAGCTTTGTCTATTTCTATGAATGGTGAGAGTGCCTCACCATGACATCTGCCATCCAGCATGATCACACATTATTTCTTATGTGTAGGCTTATCAATGTAGATTAAGTCACAGAAGTATCTTCAAAATAAAAGTATGTGCAAATAACCAATCAGTCAAAGTTTATATATAGTATGATATGGTATTTATCAAATATGCTCAAGTTCCTTTTGTTCATAAAGACACAATGGGAACACTTATCTATAATCAGGATATTAATTTCTGTAACTAATATTAAAACAGACTCCCCACATAAAGCTTTATATTTCTTCAGAACAAAATCATTTATTCAAAATCTAAATTTACACAAAATCTAAAGCATACAGGTAAGGGATTAAATACAACCACTATGACATGTCTTTTCAAAATGAAATTATGAAATTTAATGAATTACCTCCTCTTTCTCATGTAGCATTATATGTGCTTTCAGACTGGCTACTCTGGAGAACTTCTTGTTGCACACAGGACACGTAGGATCTTCGCCATTGTGAGTACATTTGTGAAGGGTCAAGTTGAATTCAACATTAAATGACATCGGGCACTGGTCACACCGGTGAGGCTGTTTGTTAAAATCACAAAAATAAACACAAAATTCAGTCTTCCCATAAGCTACATATACCCTGAGTGACACATATAACCATACAAATCAAAATGTTAAACATTAAAAAAGAACAATTCAAGTATCTACATAGGATAATGATGCTTAATAATACCAATATTAATTATTTTTCTTCTTTGCATCTCATTACAGAAAATGCAAATACAGCATTATAAGAGCACTAAGTGAAAATAAAGAAGGGGGAACTAAGGAAACCAGAGACTCAAAACCAGAGACTCAAAACTGAGACTGTCTGAAAAGAGTGAAATTAGTAGGAGAGAGCAATGAGCAGGAGACAGAAATACATTCTCCTATTTTAACTGTGATCATGATTCACCCAGAGGGTGGCTGGACACTAGCACAGGCTCCCCAGGGAAGTGGTCACAGCACCAGGCCTGACAGAGTTCAAGGAAGATTTAGACAATGCTCTCAGGCACATGGTGTGACTCTTGGGGTGTCCTGTACAGTGTCAGAGGTTGGTCTTGATGATCATTGTGGGTCCTTTCAACTCAGTATATTCTGAGGTTCCATGAAATCTCCTGAAGTAAAACTAATAATCAAAGCAGCAAAACACTTGGTTTATACTAGGCCTGAGTGCTCCTGACTTGGTATCTGCAAAACCAGTTTTCATTCTTTAAGAGCACTTTCATTTTTGGATGTAAAGGCTCTTACCCATGTGTGCAATAACATGGGCTTAACCTTATCAATTTTACAAAACTGAAACTTGTGTAAATTGTTTTTGTATACGTGAATTATCTCCATTGTTATGCTACATTTTGTGAAAATTAATCTGTATTTAGGGCTACCTCAAAAAGTAATAGAATTATTTTCCTATTACATGTGAGTAGTTTTAGCTTTGTGAACAAGAAAGCAAGGGAAATAAATGCTTCATATAACAGATGCAACTTGCGCCAAAAGCTTCACTTAAAAAGCCAGTCCAGTCTTAATCACATATTGGTATTCTTCTCATTCTTTCCCAAATTTGATTTGTAAGTAGCTAAAGTGATGACATTAATCCACTGATTAATACATACATACTAAATTAGTTTACAAGTAGGATCCTGTTAATAAACATAAGCATTATTTTCTTTTTATTGCTAATGTGTAGAATCACTTTGCAAACTCTACTGAAAAATCTTCATACATTTTGTCATCCACCTGGGTATTTTAGAAATCAAAGAAAATGGCTAAAATTAAAAACTACTGATCTGGAAAAAACAATCCAATTAAAGGGCATCAAAGGAAGGTCCTATCTCAAAGGAAACATGAGAAAACATAAAAGAGATATGTCACAAAACTCTAAGGTCCCCAAGTAATAATTATTAGTGGTGTGACTGAAAAGAAATAGAAAAGACAACTTGTGCTAGCTTCACTTGACGGTATATGAAAATATCAGTGTACACTGGTTATATCTAGCACAACTCATACCTTGTCATTTTGCTCATGATCCCTCATATGGCGCTGGAACTGGGTCTCTCTTGGAAAAGACAGCAAACAAATCTCACACTTATGGAAGTTGGGTACTTGGTAGGGAAAATTACCGTTCTCTGTAGTTGGTGTCAGAACATCATCTACAAAACAAGCAATAAAACATTCGTATGAAGCCACATTTTATCTACTTATAATTTATTGTAAAAACCAGAATAATTTGAAGCAGAAACTATTTCAATTCCTCTAAGATTTTTCACTTATCCAACAGCGTAACTTCAAGGAATCTTGAAGATCTCAGGCTGAAATATTACTGCTTCCATTGACACAGGATCAACCAAATATATCCATACCTCAAACTGCCAGTCACTACAGACATAAATAATCACCTTTCCCCAGTAATTTGAAATAAATTCTTTCTGTGCTTCACAAACACTCATTAAGTCTGAAACAAAATGAAACCTTGCAAAAAACACTAGGTATGAGTAAGGGACTGCCAGGGGTTACTTTTAATAATATTACATCACAGGTTTCTAAAAAAGTTTTTTAAAACTACATAGTCAGCAGTTCTGACTACACAGATTTTCTGCCCTCCCTCCCTTCTCTTGCTCTCTCCTTCCCTACAAAAAATACTTTCTTCTCCTTCTGGCATTACAAAACCTTTATTAAAAACTATTTTAAAACCTTCAGAGTTGTAAACCCAACACCAATGTTTCAAGCAGTTGAGAGCAATGCAATAAACTGCAAGTCTAAGTGCATACATATTCAATCAATGGAAAGAGATGTATTTTTCTTTAAACAGACCTCGTCTAAGCCCATACAGTTTTCTTTTGAACTCCTACAGTCACGTAACTTTTGATACACCAAGTTGCAAGCTACTACATCATCCTGCTCAAATGAGTGAAGTCAATCCTATAAACACTTTATGATATAAGGAAAATATCAATCCGAGGAAGTTAAACACATTTTACATTTGAAAAGATACTGTATTACTAAGAAAGTTATCTTTATTTAAGAAAAACTTTAAGAAAAGCAACTGGCAGGAGAGATCAGTTTGTGCTGCAGGTTAGGGTCATGAAAGAGGAAAAAAAATCTATAGAATTCAATTTCAAACTACCACAACTAAAACTGCATCAAAAACACAACATAAAAAGAAAGGAATATTTATTTTATTATCTAGACATGCAAGGTGTCTGATGTTTCTCTTTAAGTCAGTACTTTTCTTCATGTATGTAAGAACTAGGCATAGGAAGTAACAACAACACAAGCAGAAGTATACAGCATCCTGTTAACATTTCCTTAGAGGAAAATGAAGATTATATAGTTCATATAGTATTTCCACTCTGCTGCACCCACTTCAAAGTCCTCTCTCATTCACCACAACATTTACAAGGGGAAAGAAAATATCAATACCTTATGTCCTGATCTTTTTTTTCCTGCTAAAATTCTCATAAACAAACTTTAAAAGCTTGTAGTTTAGGAAGCTGTAGGAAACATTTCAGCACAATTTATCTGGGCAAGAAATTACAACAAAAACCAATGCCCTAGGGACTTGCACTTCCCATTCCTGGACTAAGTGACCCAATTAAATTTTGCTTTGCAAAATTTAGTTATCAAATATTTCTCTGTAAGAGAATGATGCAAACTTCACTTATCTTTCTCACATGTAAACTTACACTTACTGCACCCTTTAACAGACTCTAAATTCATAGTATGCAGACACTATCAATAACAACCCTGAAATGGCCACATTTCTTCAAAAGCTGAAAACCACAGCTTTAATTACAAGACACAAACCTTCAAGTAATCTTGTGATAAATATGCCCGAGTAGAAAAAAGGACACAAAATCAGTTCCTGTAAATAATGGCATCACAAGAGAAGTGAAAGAAAAACCTACTCCTATACTTGGGCTATGTGAAAACATAATGCATAAGGCTTTCCTCTCCTCTGGAAAAAGGAGTAATTGTTCAACCCCACATAGGCCTGACCTCTCACTTTAAATTGACAACTGAAAAATGATCCAATGCATGACTTTCCAAAGGCCTTCAAACCTTCTCCTTGAACCAAAGAGATTAGTATCTTTAAACATTCACTCTTGAGATCAAAGGCACTGGGCAACATGCAAAAACAATGTGGAAGCAATTGAAGTAGCAAAAATGTAGCTGTGACATCAAAGGTGCTAAATTCTCTACACTTTGAAACAAAATCCCAACATGCTCACTAGGTTCTGAGTAATACTGCCAAGTGGTATCGGTCATGGGTCAATAACATACCTATGTATCATTTTTATTAAAATGTGTATCATATCTGTATTGACCAATACTGATTAATCTACAGGCTGTGAATTTTCTTCTGCAATTTAAAAAGGAGTTTAACTATAGAACAAAAAATTAAGTATCTTGTAATATTTTAGCAGAATTTGATTACTATAATTCTATGAAATCAGACCACCTGATGCAGTACCTGAAAGTATTTCAGGTTTTCTGTAAAAAGACAGGAATGACCGCTGCTAAAATAAACAGAAAGAGGCAACAAATGCATAATCTTAAAATATTTCATAGAAAAGAACAGAAAAACAGCCTGAACTTATAAAAATGAGGAGTTAAACATACCACATCCCATGCCAAAGCATCACAAAGTTCTCAAGACTAGTTCATGGATGATCATAAACCCTGAGCTGCCCTCAAGCTGCCAAAGGCACTCAGATCCCAATGAAGAAGAAACAGAAGGTACCCATATAGAAAATGGACTGCTTACCGTCCATTTTAAGCATGGACATTGTAACATTTCAAGCATTACTCTTTCAATGAAAATTTTTTTAACTCTTTCCAAAGCCAAACCTTACAGGGTTTTTTGGTCCTGTCTTTCACATTGCTAAAAAGCAAAGGAATGAGTTTGGGAAATCAGGACTGGACTCTAGAATCACCAACTGGACTGTAAAGTCCAGCTTCTCTTGGCAGAAGACTCTCAGTGCAGAAATCCTTAAGGACAAGGCACAGCAGATCAACTTAGGTTAGACTCCAGGAGTCTTCAAAGGCTCAGCTACTGAGAGATCAGGCTGGAGTCTGTTCTCAGTAGCAACAGCCAGTAAGTCCACTAAAACAGTCCAGTTTGGACAATAAAGAATTCTGAAAGTTCAATTGCTTCACTTTTTCTCAAAGGGCAGAACTGCTACCTAATACAGGTTTAAATTAAAACACAATCTCATTTATTCATTACCACTACGTCTGAAGTAGCCTATGGGAGAAATGAGACTACAATGTCTTTTTTCCTTTGTATTGTCACTAAAACAGCCCTGTCCTCTATCACCCACTAAATACTGGATATTTCAGAGAGTTGCACAGCTCCTTTTTATTAAAGATGTAGGAAGTGACTTTATAGCTTACTCTTCTACTAACAAGGAGAGTATTCAGAAAAATATCCCTTCTGAAATCCAACAACTGGATAACAGCAAGGCCTAAACGGTTACACTCTGTTTAGAATTAGGAGGACAGTAAAAACAGGAAAGACACTGTCAATTAAAGAAGTAACAAGCAAGTGAGCCATATTTTGACTTTTCAGGCAGGTGTCACAGCCTCATGAAGTATGATTCAGGACTGTTTTCATTTCAATGTTATTAAAAAAATAATTCCAAAATGAAATAACTGTTTGACACAATTTGTTTGTTAGAAGAATCAGTGAAATGAAAACTTTATTTACACTGATACCTCTTTCATAACAAGCCAAAGTAACAACCTACATTACTGCATTTCAGATAAAACAGCAATAAAAAAATCTTTCCCTATATCAGAGGGAAAAAATGCTTATGGTGCATCAGCTTGGATCATCAAACAAGCCAAATGATGCAAAATACTGAACCTATCTTAAAGCCCAATACTTTTGAATACCAAAAAAACATGCAGACAAAAGCAAGTTCAAGAAGCTAGCAGTGGGGCATGAACCCTGTAATTTTTAAATCCACTGAGAAATCTGTCAATTAAGAAAAATGCAACAATTCCAAACATTCCCTGGGTACCCAAGTTAAAAAAAAATCAAAATACTCACATAACCGACACAACATTTGATGGACACATTTACCATTTATCATATTAGCAAGAATTTCATTAATAGCCAATATGATGCTCATGTTCTCATATTGTAATATGTGTAAATATAAGTATTAGAAACACAAATTAAGTAATCTATTTATTGTCAGGTATACTCTGGCAGATGAAAACACAAGTCTGTTTTTTAATGAATTAATGCAATTCAGAATGCCATTCAAGCCAAAACCACAGAATTAAAAGTCTGAGGTTTTAGTTCAAGAAGACATAAACTGATTAAGTGACACCAACACAATCACACAAAAAATTGGCATGCTCTTATTAGAGAGCAGCTTCTTAGTAATATCCGTAAACAAACACAGAGAGAGAAAACGGAAAATAACTATTCGAGTAACAGACCTCCTGAAAAATAAGTGATTCTTTCAGGTCTGCACACTACAACAAACTTGCTGAACAGAAGGATAGTTTCAAACATTTGCATTTATCAGTATTAGCTGCATAAAAACAGCGCAGAAGCTACTGTCACTTTCTACTTTTTTTTTTCAATTTGCACGTTAGTCTAGCTGCAGCATAAATCAACCTTATTCCTTCACAGCTTGGGAGAGACAGTCAAGGATCAATACAATTAACCTAAACAGGGAGCACTTAGCTCATTATGCACCATCAAACACATCTTTGTCAACATGCACTGTCAAACATATTTTTGTCTGTATTCTTACAGTTTGTCGAAAGTGCCCAAAAATAGAAGAATCAGATTTGCAAAGTACCTATCAATGATAACAAACTTTCAGTTTAAACATAGTCTTACTTGAATACTCCTAATGTTACAACCTGTAATGTCTTTCCTGAATTTATTGTCCCTCACAGAGCAGCAATAATCACTCTGGGTGAATTCAGCTGTGATACAGCCTTCACCAACCCTTGACCTCAGGAGTTGAGTCAGCAAGCAGGTGCTCTCTGCTAGAAGCCACTGATGTCAACTCAATGTGGAAGGAGGAAGACAGAATTAGAGCACTCCCAGCCATTCCCTCCTTATGTAAGCAGCACTGTGCCTCATGGCAGCCCACAGCCCTCTCTGCAAGGCGCAGATGGACTCATTCAGCTGTGAATGCAGCACAGCCTTATTAGATCTCTAATAACCTCCTCCAATCCAACTGAAAGGACATTGCAAATAAACACTCAAGCTCGTAAAATTCATGGGTGAAAACTTGTCACTTATGTTAAATGGCAGCTAGCAAGCCTAGGGACAAAAGGGTCTGACCCTATCAAAACCTATTTACTAATTTATGAGTGGAAAGAAAGTGGTAGGACAAGAGAACAAAACAGAGATGGCAATACTGACATTTCCTCATACTACACTTGAACTCACAGAACACAAATGACAATGAATCATTAAAACATTTTGCTTAGTTCTGCAATCATAAAAGCAACAGGTTCGTTTAAATCTAGCTCAGCACTCTAAACAAAACCAGCAGGCATTCCTTCTGACTTCTAATGGGAAGAGCAGGAGAAGGACTCAACTCTCAAAAAAATCCAGAAATCAATAAAGATTTGCTCATATACGACAAGGTATTTTTATTATGCTTTGGTCAACACTTAATCTGGAACACACTGCTGGGATGGACATTCAGGGGCTGGTCACTTAGCACGTGCCAACACAAAGTAGATGCACTCCTTCCAGGAGCAGAGTCCAGACAGAGCAGAGCCACACTGCTGCACCTCTGCTGCCGAAAAGCCTGAATTAACTCTGAGGACACAAAATTCACAGTTCCATCACAGCCAGTGAGATGCTAAGTAGGTTGCACTTCATCTGGCTGGTATAGAGTTAACTTCCTTCCTATCAGCCCATATGGTGCTGTGTTTCAAATTTGTGACTAAAACAATGCTGCTAACATCACTGCTTAAGCTATTGCTGAACAGTGCTGCACAGCATGAAGGCCTTCTCTGTTTCTCACTTTGCCCCCACAGTGGGTAGGCTGAGGGTGGGAGAAAGGCTGGAGCTAACACAAAGGGATATCCAAGCCATAAACCATCATGCTCAGCAATATAAAACTGGGGGTAGTTCTTCCAAGGTAGGGTTCTTGGCTCAGAGACTGAGCACCAGACTGCACCTTTGAGAGTGATGGCAAACATTTACCTTTGCACCACTTCGTTGGGCCTTTTTGTTACTTGGCAATTTGGCTGGTTTGGGGGGCAGGGGGTTAACCTTTTTTTTTTTAAACTTTCCCCGTTTGTTTCCTCAACTGCCTTTATCTTAATCTACAAGCTTTTTCTTGCTCTTGCTATTCCCATTCTTTCCCTCACCCTACTGCAGGAGAAAGTGAGCGAGTGGTTGGAGGATGCTTAATTGCTGGCCAAGGCCAACCCAATACACAGATACACCATCCACACCATCCTAACCTACACAGACAACTGAAATCTGGCATTTCCTTCAGCTTTGATAGCTTTGTTTGACATTTAGATAGATCTTGCTATATTTATTGCTAAATGCTCCAAAACAAGAGTAACACTTTTTTTGACAGCTGCATATGAATGTACCAAGCTACCATTTTTCAGCTGTTTTCACATGATTTGGATTTCTCATGTGTGAAGTCATGACCTTTACCTGTGCCCAACCCCTACACTGCTAACAGAAACTTCTGAATGAACTAAATGATTTACTACATGGTCTTCCCTCTTCCGGAGAATGAACATAATCCAACTACAGCAATAAAAGTCAACAGAGGGACATGAGAGATCTAAAATAGAAATTTTAATTATATTTGGAAGCACTTAATGCATGGGAATAAATGAGGTGTGAAGGTACCAGCACAGATGCAATAGGAAATAAAATTTCTGCAACTGGTGGAAAGCTATGGACAAGGGACAGAACAAGAACTGAAGCTATCACACAGAACACAAGTTATTCAACTGCATAGATTACTTGGGAAAAGACAAGGAAATTCTTTCAAGTATACTGACAAACTAGTGTGGAATTAAAGCATGCCAGTGTAATCCAAGTTTACCATCTTTATTACCCAACATGCCCCTTTGTACATAAATATGGATTTTTTTTACTGCAGAACAGTGAGATACCAGAGTATCACCATTAAAGCCTAAATATGAACGTTTTCTAAGGCAAAAGCTTGAGCAGTTGTTCCTTCTGCATGTTTTCCAAAGAAGTTACCCATACCTATTGTATTTAAGAGATTTAGAGCACACCACACAAGCTGTACCTCTACATTCTTGCCTGCATGACATCACTCACCTATTCTTGTCAGTCAGAGGTCACCACATAAAACCCTAATGCAAAACTACTGAAATAATCCACATAACAAAAATTTGGTAAGATTTAACTATGTGTTCAAGTCTCATTTTTCTTCAGTAATATAAAATTGGGATGTAAAGCCTCTAAATTTCTTTTCCCCTAATTCAATGTACTCACATCCAAAATGCTGCTAGAAGACTGACAGCAGCAAACAAAATACAGCCAGCTCTGCAGAGGCAGACTTAAAGCTATGTCATCTCTGTGTTTCCTAGCTTTGCCTATTTAATATTTATCACTCTTCATGTGTGAGTTCTGTTACAATTCAGGCCCTCTGAAGACATGAAATACTCAAGTTTTAACTGCACTCATAAAGGAACTCAGTTCAGACTTGTTTCAAACTAGCCCTTGGGTTTAATAAAGGACATACACTCTAGGCTTAAAAACTGCTTCAGTACATCCTGAAATATTTCATCTTGCTGTTCAAAGCATTCCTTTCCTGCTATTTGAAAATGATCAGATACCAAAAGTCAAAACTGCTCATTTCATGTTGCCGCTGGTCAGTGACAAACATCACAGGTAAAACTAGAGAGGGCCTCTCTATGGAACGAGACCCCCACAACTCCCTTGTGTTACCAATGCCTGTGCTCAGTCACCCTCACAGTAAAGAAGTGTTTCCTTATGCTCAGACAGAACCTAGCATGTTTCAGTTTTCACCAGAGAGGTTAAATTGAACTGTTCAACTGAGTTTAAAAAAAAATGCAAGATGGTTTTGGGAAAACAATACAATACCAAAAAAGGAAAAGGAACTTTTAAAATATCAGCTATTGAGGTCAAGATATTATTTTGACTACTGCTGCCTAGAGTTCATTTTTCTTATCCAACACATTTAATCTTCCTAGAACAAAGAACTTGTTCTAGTCTTTGACACGCATGGTGGATTGTCTAAGAAAGATACATAAAACATCATTGATTCACCTTTATTTTCTCCCAAAGCAGAATTACCATAAACACACAGACTGTACAGCTACAGAGAGCAACATTTCCATGAAAGACAACAGCAAAGCATGGCTGTATGAATTCCAAGGACCACACTTCAAAAAAATCTAAACCAATGCAATCTCCTAAGTAAAAGATATGATATACTTACTTTTGTAAACACCTATTTTCTAAATAAAATTCCTTCTGGTAAAAGTGAAACCCATGAAATGCACAAACAGTTTTCAAAGCCTGTATCTGAACAGGACAAACAGACAAATGTCCTGAGAACATAAATTTCCCAGATTTAAGCTGTCCTGTTCAGCCAGAGCTTCCTCATTCATGACCTTTTTTTGTCACAGAGAAGTGCAGAATAAAATGTGTTGCTTGCCAACATTGACTTCACTGCTTTCCCAAACTGCTGAAATCTCAAGGACCAAACCCACCAGAATCCACAAAACTTGCCTATTTAGGGCAGTCCTTGCAAATGTCTCTCAATCCCTGTGATAGCCCCAGACCCTGTAATTCTCAAATGCATTCAAAGCACCTCTATGAAAAAAATATAATTAATAAATTGGCAAACTTCTTTTAAAATAAATGAAAATGTGAAAAATTAAGAACGTGATGAAACTCACATTAAGTCTTGGCAGCCATTTGCAGATCTTACCATAGAAATAGTCTAACATCAAGGTCCAACTACAAGCAAAATGAATACAGCTACTAGGCTGTAGCTGCCTGGACAGCTTGTCTCAATTCTCATCCTCTTCTCATTTGTACATCATGTCATTACTATAGGAGTTCACACATGTATGACACATGCATACCCTTTCAAAAACTACTAGAGAACTAAGCAGATCTTTAGTTTAAATAATAAAACAAACAAACCAAACCACCTCCAAAGCTAGTAACACCAAAAGTTCTTTGGGACTTTCTTTATATCCTTATTACTTAGTGATCAAACGCTGAGACCAATAGCCATAACAGAGCTAACAAAAAAAAAATCCCCCACCACTTGTGGTAGGAACCTGTGGCCCATCTGGCTTTCCATACTGTAGAAAAAACCTCGCCCAACTTCCCAACTCTCACGAAACAGCACAGCTTTTTCTTTGCCTGTCAGCACATTTCAATTCTACAGAAAAGTATTCCACAGAAGGCTCACCTACACATTCCCACTCCACAGCGAGAACCCATCTGAAAACGTTAGGAAAACAAAGTATTCTAAATACATACTGAATGTATTAATTGGACGACTTTTCATTACTGAAATAGGTATGGTATTAAAATGCTTTATGAAATCTCTTTCCATTCTATTTGTGAAAAAATATGTATTTCAATTAAACACCTACTGCTACATGCTTGTGCTGAAGGAGAAGTCACTTATGAGGGTTTCAGGCCTATCTGAACCACAGCATTTCTTGCTTGTGGACCTTATTTTCATATTGCTCACAGAACCACAGTAACATCAGCAGGAGTGAACTACATAAAAGAGCCATAAAACTCACCAGCTACCAACTACTGTCCAAAAAAAGAAAAGCTCCCCAACCAACCATCAAACCAATCATGCCCTGAAAATGCTCCCCAGACATCAACGGCAATAAAATACAATCAAAAATGTTAAAACTTAGGCGTGACACTAATACATGTTGAGAAAGAAAACCAGCTTGGTTTGGGGCTTTTTACACATATATTCACGTAGAAAACGACTGCAAGTGTTTTTAAAGAAAAACAACACGAAACTTAAAAATAACGTCGTCCTTGCAAATCAGAAACATGAGCGAGTTGAACTTAATTTTGTATTTGTTTATCATGCTTTATTCGAAGGCCTCATTAATTTGGCCGGGAGAAGGAGAGGGAGAGGAGCAGCGGAAGGAGCCGGAGCCATCCCGTTCTGCCCACCGCAAGCTGGCCCAAGCTCTTCCTCCAGCTCCGGGTCCCGCACCGCGGCAGCAGCAGGACGAGGAGGAGGAGAAGGAGGACGGCCAGGGCCAGGCCCGAGGAGCCCTGCTCCGCCGGCCATCACAACCACGG
>NW_005054311.1:8966105-8972626 GCF_000277835.1 Geospiza fortis
GGGCGGGGCCCGCGGGGCGCCCTTGTGGGGCCGGCCCGGGAACGGGAACGGGCCGAGCGGGGTTTGGCACGGTGGATCTGCCTGCCTGTGGCTCCCACCTGGACGCGTACCTGTGTCCCCTGCTGTAGCTGACCCTGTCTTGGCAGAGGGGTTGGACTAGAGGTCTCCTCCAACTCTTTAATTGTTCTGTGATTCTGTAAGGGTGAGAGCTTGAAAGTTATCAGGACTCGGCCAGAGCCGCGTGGTTAGTGGCCTGAAGTTGTGTCAGGGCGAGTTTAGGTTGGATATTAGGTGCTAGGAAATGGTTCTTCACCCAGAGGGTGTTTGGGCACTGGAACAGGCTCCCCAGGGAAGTGGTCACAGCACCGAGCGTGACAGAGTTCAGGGAGTGTTTGGGCAATGCTCTCAGGCTCATGGTGTGGTCTTGGGGCTGTCCTGCGCAGGGCTGGCAGTTGGGCTCTCATGATCCTTACAGGTCCTTCTCTGTTTCTGTTCGCTGTGGGCAATTGTTCTCTGCTTTCTCCTCACACACCCTCCATGAATTCTGGTTTTAGGCTGAGGGGCACAAAACATGAGCACATGGGACTCGCCTGGTGCCCAGGAAGGTGGCAGCCTCCAGCCTGCACACAGGGCAGGCAGGGTTTGCTGCTGAACTTGCTGAAATTGTTTGGCCTGGCTGTGCCCTGGCCAAGCTTTGCTACCTGAACCAAATTGCTGCCCAAGGAGATCTTAGAATCGCAGGGTGGTTTGGGTTGGAAGGGACCCTATAAAGATCATCTTGTTCCAATGCACCTGCGCATGAGCGGGGACACTTTTGACTAGACCAGGTTGTTCAAGCCCCAGGCAATCTGGCCTTGAACACTTGCAGTAATGGAACATCTGCAGCTTCACTGGGCAGCTTGTGCCAGCGTCTCACTACCCTCACAGTAAATAATTCCTTTTCAGTATGTAGTGTACCCTCCTTCAGTTTAAAGCTATTTCCTCTTGTCCTGTCACTCCTCGTGAGTGAGCCTTGTCAGAAGTCCCTCTTCAGATCTTGATGTGAGTTGTCATAAAAGATAGCTGGGTCATTTAATTGTGATTTTTTTGGTATCAGAGGCCAGAGTTTGATTGTGTCCCCTGTATTTGTGTGCAATAGAACTGCACTCTCTGGAAAGATACAAATAAAGTTGCATATGCTTTTCTTGACAGCATGTTCTGCACTTCATAGATTTCATTGCTTCCAAAGACACTGCTGTATGTCATTGTTTAATACACAAGTGTTGAGCTTCTAAAATTAGGTGTTTATTACACCTCTTTCTTGCTAAATAAATCTTAATACAAAATACTTTTGATGAATTACTTGATTCTTTTTCTTCCATTATCTCTTTAGTTGGACCTGTTTAAGACTCTAAAGCTTGTGAGTTAGGGGGGTTTCCTACAACTTTTGATTTTTAAATACCTTTTTAAAATGAGTATATTTCTGTACAGAGGGAACTTGTATGAGAATACTGCCTGCAGTGATCAAACTACCTTTTTTAACATTTTTTTGGCAACTCAAGTCTTACAGCCAAAAATGGATCCAAAGCCCATTGCCACTGAACTGGCTTCCTGCAGCTTATTTGCCAAACTGTTAAAATGTGCAAATTCTTCTCACTGCCTTCTAGGATGTCCCTTTTTCCTCCCCCCATCCCATATGCCAGCATATGTCCAGTGTCTTTATTAAAAACTACATAGTGCTTCAATAGGTTGTATTAAAACACTTTTAATATGATGCATTAACCAGGCTGGATGATCCTGTCCTCATTTGTTACATTTATTACTTTAATGTCACTTTCTGTAGTCTCTGCAATAGTATTTGGCAGGTGCTTCAGATCACTGATCAAAAAACAGGGTGGGTTGGGTACTGATATCTGTAAACTGTGGTAGCAAAGCATTACTCAATCGTTTTCTCATCGTTGAATGTTAATTATCACTTCGTTAATTCATCTATCTTGTTCCGTTTCAAATGGATGTTGGGGGTTTTTTCTTAAGTTAAAGCCTTTCAGATACCTAATTAAATTACATCTAAAAACTTGCCTTAAGCAACCCAATTTAATCATATCAAAGAATGAATTCAGGTTTTTGGAATGCAAGGTTTAGTTTCTACCTGAAGGCTAAGGTTGGGTAAGCAATATTTAGATAATTTCACAGTCTGTCCACCAATAAAAAGTGTACTGTATTTAATTTTCTCTACAGAAGTGCAGCGCTGGCTGTATAAAAATGGAAAGGAGGACTGAAGCTGGTGTGACCATTGCCTGGTGCTTCTGTGGGCTCTCTACTCGCTGCAGCCCAGCTGCCGACAGGAAAAGAGCGAAGAGCAGCAGTGGCCTCTGGTGGCTGTAGGATAGTTCTGTGCTAAAATACCAAGATCGCCGGTCGTTTTAGCAGTGAGCTACAACCTACAAGTACAAGAAACGAAGTGACAGCTTTTTGCGTGATTGCAGAGAGAACCCAGGGGTAGGAATCAAAACCAAAGATATCGAACCAGATCAGTATCTGGAAAAACTTTGCACAATCTCATTATCTTACATATTTCTCCTGATTTTATTCTAACTTCGTTATCAAGCATGTCTGTATTTTTTGTTGAGGTCATCTGCTTTAGGATTAGGAACCTTCATTTTGAGTTTATTTTCAGTTTTGAGCTGATGCACACTTTACGGAAATGTGAGATTGTATGTGCTGGAAACTTCTATCTGTACAGATAGTAATGAAAGCCATTTACTGCAAAAGCCAACTTTCATTTCTATTTTAGCTTTTCAACATTATTGTTCTCTGCCTGTCTTTCAGTGTTCAGCAGTAGTACATACAATTGTGTTTAATTTTGTACTGCAAAAGTCTGTTCATTATCTGTTCCAAATTTATGTGGTATGTTTGTCATTGCCTATCAGTCTTCTAACACTTCTGCATCACTCTCTTTTTGTATAAAACTAGCTCTGCATAAAAGCATAAAAGCAGAATAGACATAATTTTTTTCTTCAGGGCCTTAAGAAGCTTGTGGTACTGGGAGACAAATAGTTTATGAAGAGTGCATGGAACATGTGTTGAAGCGGTTATGAACATTTTTTTTAATAAGGAAATTCAGTGGTATATCAGATGCCTAACTTTACAGACATTTTCAAGCTGTCTAATCTCTGTGTAATTTTCCTTCTTTGTCTGTGTGATTGACACAATATTTTTCCCTTGCACTTCACAGCTCCTGGAAGAAATGTACTGCACTCATTGCTATAACTTCTGTGCTACTTGTCAGTGATTCTGTTGTCTGTATTTGCAGAAGTGCTGATATTTCAAAATATTTCAATTTTTTGTATTTTGTAAATGATAAAATCTCCAATTACAGTCTCTCTCTAAAGTCTCTGGCATTACTCCAGAACTGCTACACAGGACACTCTTGGTTTTGGGGTGTGCCTAGCATTATAACCCAGTGCCTTCTCAAGTGAGAACCTAGCAGACCATTACTTATGCTCTGTTGTCCGTACATAGAAAACATGGGTCTGTTTTCCAGATGGAATCTGTAATGTAATACAGAGTGTGAGATGGCTAGCCTTTAACTTTTCTATGATTAATTTTATCAGGTATCACTAATTTCTAGGCAGAAAAGCAGCTATAGCATCATCCTTTAAAATATGCAGCAATAAACTGTATACTTATACTTGCAGATGAACTATAGCAACAGAGAGTAAGGTTAACACAAGGCCACAGAACAAACTGGGTTCTAGGTTTTACTACCAACCAGTAGTACTAGATGTGCTGCTGAGTTTTAAGGCAAACTAATGAAATTCAGTGAACCATTTCAGTAAAGCTAATTACTAAGTAGGGTACTATTTTCAGTTGTCAGATACTGTTTTACTATTGGAAGATATTTTTTTTAGTTGCTTATGGCTTTGCCATACTTGAAATCTTTGGACTAAAATTTCCATGCCAGCTGTCTCATTGCTGTTGATTTGAACAGTCTACTTCTGTTTGTCAACTTATATATCAACCTTGATTTTGGTTTTTTTCTTATTTAAGAAGGCACATGAAATCATTTGCTGCATTCACCAGTGAAACCAGTGGTTGAAAATGTTGATGTCAGCTAGAATTTTAATTCAGGAGGAGTGCATTCCAGTAATACTTAAAATTTATTCTTTTTCTATATGTTTCAAACAGATTAATAGAATGCGCTCAATTTTTTTTTTAATTTTTATTTTTCATTTTAAGGGTCATGTGACATCTCCCTGTCCATGTATTCCAAGCTGGGGAAGGCAGCACAGTACTTTCCCTGAGTTAAAGCTGTAGATGTGTACTATTCCAAATTGGAGAATTCATCTACAATTTGCTTAGAGTCGTGACATTTAGATAAGTAAAACACCTTTTGAACTCTTATGTTTTGGCTTTTGCATGTCTGAATGCTTGTGAAGTAGAAACAAACATACTTCTAGTGAGTGCATTTTTGTGTCTTGGTCTGGCTTTGAGCAATGGCATTTTGAGAAAAAAGTATTGCAGTTTTCTCAGCGTGATGAAAACGCTGATGCACCAAAGTAGTTCTGTGGTTCTGTGTTCAGCCAGAAGTGAGAGAAAGAGAAGCAATCTCAATATCCTAAATACACAGTAGAGCCAGGCCTCTATAGAAGGGCGTTTTGAGAGCTATACCATCAAATTTTGTAGGATGCTTTGGGTTGGAAGGGATTTGCAGGTCACTGAGTTCCAACTCTGCCATGGGTAGGGAACTAAACCAGGTTTGCTCCCAGCCCCATCCAGCCTGGCCTGAACACTGTATTTGCCAACTGTTGGCACAAAACAGTAAACAAACTTAAGACTGTCTTAGTGCTGTTGCCAAAATGAAATCAGCTGTCCTGGCAATAGGAGCTTTATGATTATAGCACATAACTTGGACTAGAACCTGCAGTAATGTGGAAGTGTCAACAAAAGCAATAATCATCTTCTGTCATACTGCTATAATAGAAAAAGCTAGAATAGGCCTGGTGTATGTTCAGAATGTATAAATTCTTAAAATTATGCAGTGTGAGAACTGCAGTATGCATTGTTTATGAAGGATTTCACTAAAGAGGTAGTTTTCCAGTGTTAGCATATTAGTTTCCAAGGAAAGGGAAATGTTTCCTGCTTTGTTGGGTTGGTTTGTTCATTTATCAAAGAAATGGTGCCTCCTACACTTTCTTGATTTCCTTTTGTGTAACTGAAGGACTTGGGTTTCCAGCACGGTCAGCTATCTTGCTTCTGAAGGTGCTATTCCAGTGGAAAATAGTATTTTGATGAAAAACTAATTCCCTGTGAAAATCTAGTGTTTACACTCATTACAAACCCTCACACATTTAATGAAGATTGAAAATGTAAATGCCCCTTAAATAATATCCATAAAAATCTCATTGGCAGCCCTGAGGCTGCATGTACAGTTCAGTATTTTAAGAGGAAATTCAATATAGTAAGGCAGGGTTGTACTGTAGGATATTGTAGTAGTAGAGCTGTACTAAAGGTGAAATCTATTTTGAGACCAGGATGACTAATCAAATAAGAACAGCATGGAGTCTAGCAGCTTCTTCTAACATATGCTACTGAACTTGGATATTTCACATCTGTGTGACATTCACCTCTGCCAGCTGGGCACTAACTCAAACTGATCATCTAAAGGATAGACATTACATTTGCTGTCAGTGTCAGAGTTCTAATTGGATTCCTATGAATTTCTACAGAGCCATGTTACCTAGTTTGGTTCCTACACTGGGATTTAAAGTCTCCTTCCACATTTAAAACCGAGCACAGATATCACCTTTTTTTTTCCTACGGCTTTCCTAAGCTGCAGTTTTTACTGTCAGGTTGATCAGTCTGAGGCTCTGTGACCAGAGCTGACTCTTTTCTATTGCATTTGATTCTCCTATTTTTCTTCTACTTATGTAATATATACCCTGTGATGCAGGTTCTCCACTGGCTGAGCTTTGTTTTCTGTTGTGGGTATAACATGCCTGGAAGATGGTCCAATCCTTCACATATCACCTGCTAATTTTTCAGCAACTTTGCTGCAGGGATACCAATGTATCATATGCTCTAGATAGTATGGGGTGTTGATTTTTTGAAATTTTTGAATCTGTTTTAAATAATTTGTCAGAAACCTCCAATAAGTTTCATTATTTCTTCCAGTGACACGAGTTTCCGTGTTGTCTGCACTACCTGAAATCTCAGCCTGTAAGCCTTCTCTGTATGTTTTCTTTATGTGTCTTTTTTGGGGGGTTTATTGCATGGTCCTTGTGGTTTTATAGTCATGCGTTTTATAATTTTAATCTATCTTGTTACAGTTTCAATTTTGTTTTCTATTCACAAGTAATAATGTAGGAGTCTTCATAACCTACTAGGTTCACTGATGCCTTACTGTGAACTTGGCATTTAATTTCCTGTTTGTAGGCTGCCTTGTCTTGATGTCTTATGATAGGCTGAGGTTTATGTTTTCTGTTTTATGTTGCCTTTTTGTTCCCTTCCTCCTTTTTTCTCTCCTCTTCCCTCTCCTATTT
>NW_005054311.1:8972645-9028000 GCF_000277835.1 Geospiza fortis
AATATATGACCCCAAACAGAAGGTCTATCCATCACCTAATTTTTCTTCATAGTACATCATGAGCAATGTTATGTGATCTTGTAATTTGCTTGTCTTTTCTGCTGTGTATTGTTTTTTCATGGTTTTGGTAATGGGAGTGGGTTCTTGGGCAGGCTTTTTGCTGTCTTTTTGTTCTTTCCCTCTGTTAAATGCCAAGTTGTCCCTGAGACTGCTCTACTGGGGAGTTGCTGTCCATATTGTGTTTGTCTGTATCTCCTCATAATGTTTACATGAAGTTTTTGGACATTTTTGTTCAATCTCCTGAAGCTTCATTCCAATTTCTAAATGATGAGGATTTTAATCTGACAGTCCTATAATTCAGCTTTCTTATATGATTCAGCATTGGTCTTCCCCAGATTCTTAACCACAGTTTTTCGTCTGTTTTTAAAAAACTCTTTCATTAAATATTGAGATATGAATGCAAAATCCTAGAAATCCCCTAGAAGCATGTAATGTCTTCATATGCCATGGAATATGGTAGTCACCTTTACAAGTAACAAGTACAGTCTCAGGACATCATTCTGCCCTCCACAGATAAAGACCTCTTCTGCAGAGCAGTTTCAGAAGTAAGGCTTGCCATTCATAGAAATTACAAATGACATATTATTTGCACTATGAAGACTATGTTTAAACCATTGGTCTTTTCATATGAAAGATTTTTTTTAATAGGAAAAAAGTCTTTGTACTTGGACACTACGTGTATTTCCTTAAATCTGATGTATTTTTCCATCTTTGGACATGCTACAGAGCCCTGGTATCTGGATGCTGCATAGACGGCAGAAACTTGAACAAGTCAAGTGCAGAGGAGATGTTTTTCTCCCAAAATTTTCAGTGGAAGTAAACTTACAGACTCCAGAGTTAGACTATGCGTAGGACTTACCCTGAAGTAGGAATGTAGGCTAAATACTTTGATCCTGAGGAAGAAAAAATTAAATTTCCCAACTTTATTCTTGAAGGGCAAAGATCTTACCTGCTGCAACCAGTGCTAGTCCATTCTTTAGACAGATAACTAAGGAATTTTTATCATTTCACAAACCTGTATTTTTCCTACTTGTTGATGGGAGCCTCTCACTCTGTATCACACACCGAGATATTAGTATAAATGAGCTCACAGTGAGAAAGCACAAAACAAAGTAAGTAGGTGCTTGCAGGGAAGGTGAGAGTAAGAAAGTACCCAATTGTACTTGCTTGAACAACAGAAATATTATTTGAATTATAAAATTTTCTTATAAACATTTATTAGAAAAATCTGATCGAAAGGTTTCTCTCTTAAACCTAAGCCTGAACTTTTCTAGATCAATACAAGTATCTGAATGTTCATGTTCATAGTCTTGTAATTTTGAAAACTTGTGCAATAGCAAACAATTCAATATAATTAATTGTTTTATGTTTTCACAGTGTTAATTCATGTGCAGAAGTGTTGCTTAGACAGAGCCCTTCTGGGGATGTAGCTGCACATTGTGAAATAGTTGGTGGCTGTTCTCACTTAGAAATTCCCTCCCTACTATTCTCACAGTGATTTTTCTTCTCTCCACAGCTTGTCACCCTGGGCTGTGCTGGCATGATGGTCCATGAGGGTATGAGGGTACACCATACTTGAAAGAAATTATGGAATTGACCCCATTTTAGAGGATTTGTATTTTATGTTTTTGGCAAGCACAGTATATGGGTGCCAAACACAAATGCCATCCCCTCAGCCAGATATCAAAGCTGCAAAAATCTGGTTGCCAGATTTACTAGGATTTAGAAAGTTGCCAGATTTACTAGGATTTAGAAACATTTCTTGGTACAAGGAAGACATGAGAGAGGGGTCATTAGAGAACTGGGCTTCTGGCACTTAAAATCAGGAGTGTCATGAGCTTGTAAACAAAGAAGTGTTGAGAAAGCCAGTATGTTCAGAAGAACATGTGGTTTGAAGTGGAAATTGTGGTACTGGTAATGCTATGGGATTTCAGATACATCAGTCAAAGCAGAGAAAAATCAAATAGGCTGCCTGTTAAAGAAGAAAATATGGCAGAAACAACTGCTAAAAAAACTAAGATAAACGATGAGGGAAGCAAGTCCAGCCCTAAGTGGAAGAAGTGGCATAGTACACTTACCAGAAGCTTGACAGAAGAAAGTTAATCCATAGATTAGAAAACCAAAACAAAAAAAATGTTGATGAAGGTGAAAATTAAGTAGGCCTTCAGGGTGGTGATGTGGTGTTACTTACTTCTTAAAAGTTAGAATATAATGAAGAAACTCCCTGCTTCATCAAACTACATTATGAATCCACGTGGACTGAAATTCAAAGCCTAAATCAAATGCATCATTTGGCAGTTATGCATCATAACTGCCCGGCAAAGATGGTAACACTGCATCCAGTATTCTAAGACCACTGAAGAAGCAGCCAAATCAGGCAGGAGGACAATCATGGGCTGCCTTATTTGCCTGCAGTGACAGGTGGAACACCATGAGACTGTACCACAGAGATTGCTCAGTAGCTGGGTCTGGGGCAGGTGGTTGAGCAGAGCCCAGGAGGGTCTGCAGCCTACATGCAACCCTGAGCTGGGTCAGAGCAGCTTCCAGGGGCTGCCCCAGAGCCCCACAGCTCAGGGATTGCTCTGCAGCAGCTGCTGCAGCACGCTCAGCTTCGGTGCTCTTCTAGGAGTAACAACAGCTGGGCTCCTCAAAAGGGGAACTGTGGGAAAGAAGCACTTTGTTAAGTTAAAAAGGTCAGCTAAGAGAATGGAATCCTCTTACTTCACCTGAATTTTTTCTGGCCACCACCACACCCAATGGAAGCATTGGGCCAACACACCCTCTTTACAAAGATTAGTGTGGGAAATGGCGAAAGAAAACCCACATACTGGGGAGGAAGTGACAAACATAACAAAAGCAAGGAGATGCTCTGCAAAAAACTGATGTCCATATTAAAAGAATAGAAAGAATTGTTTATTCTGGCAGGTAGCATGTAAAAGCACAAGACAAGAAGAATTTTGAGGAGCATCTAGTGGAGGAATTCACAAGTAGCAACAAATCTTTCTTCCAATATATCAAAAGCAGGAATTAAGCCAAAATTTGAAGGGCAAGGGTAGTAATCGTGGTATGAAAAGAGCACTCAGGAGGGTCAGGCCATTGCAGAGGAGTTACATTAATTATTTTTGTCAGCAGTCACTGCACAAGAAACAGGACAGATCCTGATCTAAAGTTGTCTTTATGAGAGACTCCTCAGAAGACCCACATGGAAAAGAAATGCCTACAGAAATGAAGAAAACAGAGCTTACAACAAGCAGCACGTTGCCAGGACAAAGTGGTGTTTATGACAGAGTTCAGGAGGAATTCAAGCCTGAAAGAATTGAATGACTCCTAAAACATGACAGTGGTAACTTTCCCAAAGCTGCCTTGGGACCCAAGGACAACTGAAAATCTGAAGGCAACTTTTGAAACACTTCTTAAGAGACCTGGGGAAGTACAAAATTCTTAAGCGTTTTTAAAGCATGATATCTGTACCATGCAGAATAGCTATCAAGAGCAGAATTACTTAATATCTTGATAAAATTATGGGTTTCTTGGCCTTTCTGAAGTCTTATCAACATGTTACATGGATAACTGTGATGTGGTTGATGTGGCTTACTTGGTTTTTCCAGAAGAAATGAGAAATGTCTTACTAGAGGCATTTAGGGAAACTTCACACCATGTCATGAGAGGGAAGACCCTTGTATGGTTAATTGCTTAGAAGACAGGAGTAAATTGTCAATTTTCACAGTAGAAGGTAGTGACAGATGAGGTTCTGTATGATCTACGCTAGAGCCTTTGCTGTTCAAGATGGTTATATATTACTTTGAAAAGCATGTTAGCACTGAGGTAATCAAGTTTGATGATACTAATTTATTCAGGGTAGTAAAACTTGGTGACTGAGCAATAAAATGACAACTGAAATTTAGTGTAGATAAATGTTCAGTGATGCACATAAAGAGAAGAAACACTGATTTCACTTCCATGAGCTGCCTGGAACGAGAGTTGGGAGTTATGATTGATAGTCACACAGAAACATCAGTGTTCAGTAGTGTTCAAAAGAGTAAATCAAATATCAGGAGCCTCTAGGAGAAGAATGAAGAACAGAAGAGAGACTGGTGGTCTGCCACCATGTAAACCTGTGGTTTTGCCCTGTCTGTATTATGTTGTGCAGTTCTGGTCTTGTCCCTCCCTACCACCTCAAAAAAGTACAAGGGACCAAAGAACATTTAGTCAAATTCAACTGGGATGGTCAGCGGCATAGATTAACATCCATATTAGAAATTACTTAAGCTACAACTGTTGAAAGGATATATTCTCAGTGACAAGGGGAAAACTGTGGAAAAAGGAACCAGGAAGAAACTAAATTATTAGGGGCAACAAATAATTATAATCACAATTTTGAAAAAAAGAGAGTTGAAGGAAAAGTCAGAGGGCAAAAACCATAAAACTAGGGAAATAGAGATACTAAAGTAGTAACAAAATACTTCTTGATAGCACATTGAGGGCATCCAAAGACATGGTGAATGCTGCTCAGCCATTCTGTGCGCAGAGGTTTAACAAGGTGTATGACCATAGCTCAACACTAAATACTGAAGAATTTATTTTTTAATCAAATACCGTGGGTTTGATACTCATTTACATTTGCAATTTGTCAGGTATCGTATGTTTTAGCTCAATTTAGCTCAATAGTTTTTGTTGAAATGCAAATGATAAGCATATATCTTTTAATGTATTTCAGAGTCCAGCTCCACATGAAGCTTTCAGATGACCTTCTGGGACTCTAAACTAAACAAACCCCAAAGTTTCCAAATTAAATCAAGAGGACAGCTATTTGAACTAACTTTTCTCTATGATCTTTATCAGTATTTGAAGAATATACCAGCTCAAAAATACATCAGCCAGTCAGCATCATAACAAAACTTTATTTTTATATTGTTCATTATTTAAAGAATAAAAAGGAACTGATTTATATATTTTCTATCTTAAAACACCATAGGGCTGAGACAACCAGGTAATTTCCAACCAGTTCATGAATGCTGGTCTAGTATAGACCAGTAGTGGCTACATTATGGTGAGCTGTGGTTAAAATCACTGCAGGTGTTCTAGTTAATGAAGTGTTAGTAAGGTGGCAGGTGACCATGACGTGCTGGGGTCATGTGAGTCACCAGTACAGGAGGGGGAAGGTGTAAATGCTGAGCTGTGTGACATAAAAGAAGTGCATAGAAGATTGCCCTTGTAAATTGTAGTCTTTGCTACATTTAGCATCTGCTGACCTGGGCCAAAATGTAGTTGCCAGGTGGAAAACTCTGTACATTGCTCATAGGTCACTCATATTTATTTTATAATTTTTTATAGATAATTATTTTATAGACATTGTGAGAGCAAAGGCCAATGGGTTTACTGAATGTAGAAAACTTGGGGAAAATTCAGAGTCAAACCCCCAAGTTTTCTGATTCCAAATTCTCTTCAGAGGTGATGAAGAGAAGAGGGTGTAAAATCATCCCAAATAAAAAACAAACAAAAATTTAATATGTAGGTCTTAGCAGATGAGCAGTCAGCAATTGCAATCTTAGGGATGCCAGTAATTTCAAACAACATTTATTTTACAGAGAACATTTCTTATGTAACATGAATGGAGTACAATCACTTCTATGAGAAGAGCAAATGATTTTGTAATAGCATATGTCTGGACTCAGCTTACAGGTATGCAGTCACCTTCACAGAAGCCTGATGCTGACTTTCTGTGGGGAAGGTTAGAACAACTACAGGCTCATCCTCCATATGAGTTATCTCCTGGGCTACCTAGGTCATTGGCACTGAACTTCATCATTATTTTAGTACCACAGAAGCAACAAAAATGTGTTATCTGTTTTGCAGGCACATAAGTAAAAGGAAATGGAAAGTTATGGCAGGTTTTAAAGATCAGAGAAGTCTCAAGATACTAAAGTTGTGATTTAACGCTTCATCATTAAAATGCCTGTTGCCTCCTATAATTTTTCCTCTTGTTCCCTTCTCTTTTTTCTTGCTAATATTTGTTCTTTTCACTGGCATTGCATGTCCTACCAAGCTTGTCTGCTCTTCTTCTGTTTTATACATCCCATTGTAACACCTCTGTCCTCATCATCCTACATACTTTGTCAGTGTTTGAGTTCCCTAGCTATCTTTTTTTACTCCTGGTGATTTGTCAGAGGTAAAAGAAAGTAGAATCTTCAAAGACATTGGATATAGAATTGCAATACTTTTCCACTTAAGTCAGTGTGTATTGTCTGATTTTTCTGGGGCTTGTAGCTTGGCAAATTATGAATGCCTCTCTAGGGAACTTCATTGAGTGAAAGTGCTGATTTTCAAGTTCTTTTTCCAAAGGATATAGATAACCGATTTTTTTAAAATGAAATAACTGAGAGTCCATATGAAGTAAGCAAGCTGTTATCCCCCACGTAATTCCTAAAAATCACAAGTTCATCTGAAACACCGACTCTTCTTTTTCATCCTTTGATTTAATTCTGAAGAAGACACTTACTCCAGAAAATATCAGCCCACACAATCAAGCTGAAAAGGGCCTTATGATGGAAAAAGTTAGGAAGGCTTAACAGCAGGTGTCAGTGTGAACTCTGCCTTTCTAATTAAGGGTGAAACCAATCTGATTAAGAAGTTTCAACACCATCACATAATACTCTTGGTTGTGGATCTTAAAAGCTCTTTTATTATTCAAAAGTGCTTTCCAAATATTGTTCTTTCACATGTCAAAGAGTTACCATATCGTAATCAGGCTATTTTTCTCTCTTTTCAGCAATTTTCACTAGCAGCAGCACCATAATAAAAACCTTGAAATCCCACCTCTGAAAGCAGCAACCATAATAGTAAATATTTGCTGTTATAACATATCTATTCAATTAGTTTTGTAGAAGAATGTGATAAATAAGTGATAAGGTTGATTGAAAAGACAGACTAGACTATGAAAAGACAAACAAAATACCATTTTGAAGAGATTTCAAGAATGGCATAGTCAGTAGAAAAAAATCTAGAGTAGAAAGTCACTGAGGCATGTAGTAATAAAAATCAATTGTCTGCAGAGCTGGCTGAACAAGCTGTAAGATGTTAATGAAAGGAATTAAATTAGAATTACCTGGAAACTAGTAAAGTGGGGGGGTTAAGGTGGAAGAAATTAACACTTTTATCATGAAATTCATTTAGGTATTCCTTCTTCCCTTCTGCCTTTAGCCAATAGCTTTGCTCACCCATATCTGTGCTAGGTGTGAAAAGATATTTTGCATTTTTGAAGATCTTTGGAGTGCCTACCTATATATATTTTTTTTTTCTGAGAAGAGAGGCATAGAAACTTTTACCAACATGATTGTTTAACAGCGTGGTCTGTGTGAAAGCTGAGGATAATCACAGAAGAGGCATCTGTAGATTTATTCTATGACTAGACAGGAGACAAAAAACTCAGCCAATCTAAAAGACATTTTTAACATAATGATTCTTTCAAAAGTTCTGATATACATATATATGTGTGTGTATGTATTTTTTATCTGTACATTCATTCATACATATATATATGTGTGTATATATATACACCCACACACCCACACATTATATATATATATATATATATAAACTTACACTTGTATAATATATGCAGATAAGCAAGGCTGGAAGGCAGCCAGGTTCTCCCAGCTGAGAATTCCCCTGGCTGCCTGCTTTGGCTGGCACCTACCACACTCTGCTTCTGTGTCACAGAGCTGCAAGCACCTTGTCCTTCAGCTGTACTCAGTCAGTGCATGTAGAGAAGCTTTCACTAGGATATAGAACAGTGTAGTCTGCCTTGAGAATCAGTGATCCATAACTACCTCCATCATTCAGCCTCCTCTACACCCCCAAAAACTTTCCATCTTTTTGGCTGTGTGTTTTGACTGGCTGCTGTGGTGTACTGCCTGAGTGACTCCAGAATGGGAATGCGTTATCTTCCTGATCACTGTAAGGTAGAAAAGCTCTGCTACTCCTCATATTACACATGGGGAGTTAAGGCCACACTGTTTCTACTGACTCCGAAATCTGTGTTTGAATTCAAATAACCAAATCAGCTGAAGCTGTGTCTGCACAGCCTGGAGGAGCTCAGGTATGAGCCAGTCCTACTCTTTGCCTTAGATTTCTGTTTTGGAGAGGCATTTTGATTTTCCAGATGAGAAGCAAAGCGAGAATCAGCCTGCAGGCAGTCCCCAGGGAATTTTGCCTCTGGTCCCAAGTGACAAGGCAGTGTAAATACAGCAGCAATTTAAAAGCCTGAGCTATTACGGTAATTAGGTGTCCATAATTTCAGCACAGCACAACTAAGTTTTATGAGATTTGGACTCAAGAGTGGAATCCAAAGCCCAGATTTTGGGGCCTAAAAAAAGTTTGGATAACCCAGAAACATCATGTTCTGAGGAGTCATTTGGAATTATCTCAAAGGTACCAGTAAAAGGTTTGTCTGAAAACTCATTCTGTTTGAGGCTTGCATGACTGTACTCAGACTACAAGGTAAGAATCTAGATTTCCTCTGGAGGTACTTTCAAGCAGGAAGGGAGCCAAGTAAGCTTTGGATGTACTGTACCATCTATCCCAATGTCTAGAGCATTCACCCTGCAAATTGGAACCTCTGACCCTTCCCATTTGTCTCTCTGCAGCTGGGAGTATTTAAAATCATCCTCTCTTTGGGGCTGCCTTGACCATCAGGGTAGCTGGTGGTCTTCTTAAACGGATTGTACTGGAGGAAGAGAGGAGGCATAATCCTGTAGCCTAACAGGTTAGACATTATGGGCTGGGCTGTTAACAGTTAGTCCAAAACAAGAGAGGCACTCTGAAGAAGCACCAAATAATGCTCTGCTCTCTTGGCTTCCAGGACTTGATGTGGCAGGCACTCATCTCTGGTTACTGGTAGCATTGGATATTCTACCTGCATTGCATGTGCTACCTTTGAGTGTAACTCCAGCCTGACATACTGCATGGGATTAATCAATTTACAGAAAAAACAAGCTGCACCTCAAACAGTTTCTGAATTTAGTTGAATTTTGTGTCGCATCTGTTGCAGTGTGATTAAAATAAAAGGGGAAGGTGGTTTGTTAAAAAAAAAAAAAAAAGAAAAAACCTCATCCATATGGATTTGGTAATCAAAGTTATTTTAACTGAATGAAACTTTACTGACTTGGTCTTTACCTTCCTTAAGCATCCTGCTTGCCCTGAGCATTACAAAGAAAGGGTGAGAAGTATTTCTATACCAGCAAATAACAGCATTCCTAAGAATATTCCCAGGCCCAGAAGCCAACTGGCATGGACTGACTCAAAAGTACCCCAGTAAACAAACACAGCCAGCCTCCAGAACAGGCTGACTGGATGCAAATCCTTTGGTGCTAATGGTCTGTGGGATTTTGTAATTCCATGCCTGGGAATTGCTTGGGAGACAGCTAGTTGGTACAGGCCAAAAGTGTGTCAGGGACTGCTCTAATAATTTCAGACCAGTCATATTCCAGTGTCTGGGAAGAGTCACAGGTATTGTGTAATTCACTGGCATAGACATAGCCTTAGGTTCACTGGTGTATTCCACAAATTCTTTCCAACTGCTCAGAGATGATAAAGACTGGTGATTATTAGTGGGGAAATATTAAAAATTAAATCTTGGCTCAAATTCCTGCCTTGTTGTGGACCTTTTTACTTCTGAGAAATACAGATTTATAGTTTGGTTCTGGATTTTTCGTCTTGTAATATTTATTTAGATAGTGTAGCAACACTTTTAGTGTCTCATAGTAATATAAAATAGCTTGAAGATATCTACAGGTTTTAGAATTAATTTTGTGGCCTTTAGGGCAAATTTAGAAGTAGACAACTAAATTTGAAATGCTTTGTGTAATTCTGGATATATAAAACAGTCTTCTGTGCAGAGTCTTCTCTCTCCGCCACCTATTGTTTTCTTTGATACCAGTTACTTATTTAGAAGATATTACAATTTTAAAGCTATCATTCCAGAAAACAGATATCTTTAAAAGACTTTCAAGTTTTGCAAAACACTGCTTCATTTTCTTATGCAATTAACTGTGCTTATTATGTAGGAATTGAGTAAAATTATAATTGTGTTTCATATTAACTTGATACAAAAAAAGTAAAGCAATGGTTAGGTGTGAACAGATTGTCTATTTGAATTATTTTAGTCTGTTCATTATAACATTTTTAAGTCTTCTAATTCCTACTTCCTATGATGCCTTAAGTTTTAGCTTTCATGTTATCCAGATTCTGTACTGCATTAGCATATAACTCTGAACTTCATATAAAATGTTAGCAAGTTCTCTTCACAGGGTAGTCAGACAAAACTTTTCCAGCCTGACAACCAAGGACACTGTTGCAGCTTCAGGCTCAAAAAGTATAAACAACAGTGAATTGAGGAGAGCAAACTGAGGATGGTACTTCATAACCTGAAGCTGTAATTGGACAATTAACCCCAATATGTAAATGGACCAGAACTTATAAAAGTGTGAAAACGTGTGATCCATTGTCCATCTTGGGTGCAGCCATGGCGAGGCTCTTGTACTGCCCAAGGTGTATCCTTTGAAGGCCTTTTCAATAAATACCTACTTTATTCCTTTAGCTCTGTCTAGCCTCTGTTCTAGGTAGACTCTCAAGGCACCACCTACTGCCCACTAAACTTTTTGTGCATTAGCTAAGAAGGAATAAATAAACCACCCTGAATTGTAAAACACACTTGTAACCACACAACGCATGGAAAAAAAACTGTTTAGACTTTACATTGAATTTACCTAACTTTATCAATTCTTTCAACTTTAACCTGAGCAAAATGGCTCCCTTTTCCTACAAGTTGTTTATTCATTGAAGTATCTTTATCTTGGTTGCTCATTATTTACAGAACTAATTTAGATCCCCTGATTCCACAAAAGGTCAGCCAAAAGCTTCTGTCACAGCCCTAATGCCCTTCATGCCTTTGTGCTTTATGGGAGATTTTTTAAGTCATGATGGTAAAGGAGCAAGGCCCTCAGAGGATCACTCTGAGAATCCCATGGTCAGTATGCTATCTCACTTTTTTGTGATGAAGTTATGTTTGCATATTTCAAAGACAGAGATTTGCAGAAAATTTGCACATAAAACTGTGGTGAGGCTACATAAAGAAATCAGAACACAAAGAAGATGGCAGCTTATACTACAGCATACTCTTAAAAGGCTTACTGGTATCCAGCTAATAGAACAGATCTGCAGTATTAGAAGGTGTCATTGTTTATCCAGTGTTGCATATACTAAGAGAAAGGATGTAGAAAATTTGAATTAATACAAGCATTTTCATTATAAAAGAAAAAATAAAGCTAAATAAGCAAGCAGTAAAATCATTATTCTTCAGCTGTGCTATATCTTACCATCAACTGAAAAAATGTGATCTTAAAACTCTTTCCTTTTGCTTTACTTCAGCATCACTAATTAATTTAAATCCTTCCTTCTGCTACAAACAGCATAGTCTCTGTGCTGTGACAGGATATTCTAGTGCTATTCCAAAATATTGTGAGACTTTTGATATAAAGGTAGTGAAAAAGGACATAAAAATATGTACCAAAGAAAAGTAGGAATGATGGTAGAAGAGTCAAGTTTTAGATTTTTTTATCTAGATCTGAATTGTCATTGAAGCACCTATTCTAAAATAAATGTCCATAAGTGTAGGTTGAGACTATGTGCTGCATGAACTTTTCCTGTGTTATTTTGTTGCAGTAAACATGCATAAATAAAATACTGTGATTGCCAGTTTTCATGAGTAAAGCAGTTCAATAAACAGATCTTTAGGACTAGACTCAAGGTAAATAGATTTGTTTAATGTACACCATGAGCAGAAGACTGCAGTCGATGTCCTCAATGTGTAAAACCTTTGAAGTTTGGTGTTTTCTTGTAGTCTTCTGGTTCTAGGAATTCATGATTTGGAACATCACCAAATGTATGGAAATCATGACAGAGATAAGTTTGCAGCATTAGAAATTTGTGTCACTTACTCGTGTGTTGCCACACCTCAAACCAGCTATATCCATTGTAGCTGCTTGGTCTTGTTACATCTCCTCAACCTAGAGAACTTCAACACATTCCAAAAAGTTGTGGAGTGTTCTCTGAGATTCCCACTTAATTTCAAATGCAAGAGAAGGTTGCAGTGGCTGGTGCTAGTTGGCTGGGTTAGAGTGTGTGGGATCTGTGGTTTGCCGCAGTTTGTAGTTTACAGTCTTCTCCAGGGGAGCTGAGTGGCACAGGCAGCGTGCGTCTGAGCCAGCTGCAGCTTTCTGCTTTTAATCACAGCTGATGGACAGTTAACTGCAGAGATTTAACCGTGGAAGCAGCCAATGTTTAGGAAAGTCCAGGGACTATAAAAGCAAAGACATAAAGAGTATTTTAAAATATCTTTTTATAGGGCGAGATGATGGAAGTACAATTTTCTCTTTAAATTTAGGGAAATTTGGTCTGAATTGATCTCCTACTCACAGAACTACATTATATGCCACATGTCTCTAAAAAGGTCTGTCAAAATCGTCTTTCACAAACTTGATAGCTTTCATATTACTTTGTATTTTCATGCCTGCACAGACTGTTGTTGACTCAATGTGACACATCCGAAAAAACCTCCATAGTCTATTAAAACCAGGCAAAGGACAGAGAAATAGTTTCTTTAATGCATAAAATCTGACTAAAAATGGAACAGGCATAAAAATGATGCAGAAGCTGTAGGATACTTTCTAATCTTGAAAAGGTACCTGATGGAAATTACTTACTGATGAAGTGTTGCCAGAGAGAAGAAAAGATCTGAGGATTAGCACTGCAACTGGAGGATTGGTAAAAGAGTGACATGAAAATAGAGAACAGAGGAAGGGAGAGAGGAGGCATTTGTGCAAACATTTGAAGTTTACAGGCACCTGTTAAATGAGATGACACAGAGGAGAGATGCATGAAAGGGTTATATGACCCAAAACCCCATATGTCATCAGTCAAAATGAAGGAAGGAGGAGGAGATGAGTCAAAAAACAGGTATAAATCACCAAAAAGTGTGGGCAAGGAAAGAGAAGACTTAATTTCTGGAAAGAACAGGAGTTACCTCCAGGAAAGTGGAAAAATTGAGATAGCCAGGGAACAGAGCAGGAGATGTAACAATGTAATATAGGAGACTGAGTTACAGAAATATAAGCTTATGGGTTGGAGGAACTTCTGAAAATCATCCAGTCCACCTGCATAGTTAATTGAATGAGAATTTTTCAACAGATGAACAGGTCAGCAATGGCTTTTTCTACCTCAGTCTTGAAAATTTCCAAAGATGAAGTCAGTCTCTCTGTCCCGGTGCTGTACCACACTTAGTAGGGACATTTTTGTAATGTCCTGTTGGAACTTTTCTCACTGCACATTGCTGCTATTGCATCTTGCAAAACTGTCTGCAACCACCATGAAAAATTTGTCACTGCAGCATTGCCCCTTGAGGTAGCTGCAGGCCACTGTTAGCTCATAGTGTATTTTCTTCTTCACCAAACCAAACAAATTTCTCCTCACCTATGTGAGGAGCTATGCCTGTAGCTTTTCCAGTCAAGCTTGGAATAGCTTCCAAGACAGAGATTCCACAACTTGAATGAGCAGCTTGGTTCAGTGTTTGACCACTCTCCTAGTGAAAACATTTTTGATAGGTTTCAATAGAAATTTCTCTTGTTGCCATTCAGCACCATTGCCTTGTTCTTTTTTTTATGGCATATCAAGAAGAAACTTCCCCTGTGATATTATAACAGCAGAATAGCCCCCATTACACTTCCTTAGTGCAGGCTGAACAAACAGGACTCCACCACCTCCTTGGTGGGATGTGTTCCAGCCTCCTAGTCATCTTGGTGGCCCTCCAGTGGGTTCATTCTGGTATGTCCATATCCTTGTTTTATTGAAAAGCCCTAAACTGAACACCAGCTGTGGCCTCCTTATTACAACATGAAGGAGAAAAACCCACTTCATTTGACTTGCTGGTTACACTTTTCCCAGTACAGTTGTCATGGTTTAATCCAGCTGGCAGTGAAACTCCATGCAGCCCCTCACTCTACTCCCCAGTGGAAGAGAGTGGGAAGAGAATTAGAAGGGTATAGGTGAGGAAAACTTGTAGGTTGAGATAAAGGTTTAATAGATAAAGTGAAAGCCATGTATGCAAGTGAAGCAACACAACGGATTCATTCACTACTTCCCATGGGCAGGCAGGTGTTCAGCCACTTCCAGGAATGCAGGACTCCATCAAAAGTAATGGTGAAAGCATCACTTTGAAAGTCTCTCTCCTTTCTTCCTATCCCCGCTTTCCATGCTGAGCATGACATGGTATTGTATGGTATGGTATGGTATGGTGTGGTGTGGTGTGGTGTGGTGTGGTGTGGTGTGGCGTGGCGTGGTGTGAAATTTCCCCACCCCAAACAACAAAAATAAAACAGATTCTTAGGGGAGGAAGGTTTTGGTTATGAGAGTTCTGAACCACTGAGAATTTTTTATGAGGAATCTGAAAATGAACTCCACTTAAGTGTTGGAGTGCTGTTCTTCTGCCCAACTAAGAGGAGCTTTAAAATACAAGCTTTCTCATATTTACAGCATTGTTTAAAATGTAGTGCAGCTGTACATAAATTACTTCACATTTTGGAAGCAGCCTGGCTGCAGCACAAGGTTACTTTGCTTATGCAGTTCAACCTGGTGTTTAGAAATTGCTTGCACAGCAGGGGAAGACTGACATGGAGATTCATGTTAATTTCCACACTCGGCAAAGGTACAGAGGGAGAAGAAGAATGAGTAAAATAAAAGCACTGTAGTGGTGAGAAGAGCTAAATTTAAATCACAACATCTCATCTAATCTCCTTCCTTTTTTTTTTCAGCAGATTTAAAGTATTTAATACCTTGATGTAACACTGTAATTGCATGCAGAATTACAAAATAAAACAGAGACTGAGGTTAACAATTAAATGTCTCACAAGATGGGTGCTTTGTTATATCCCAGTGGTTCTCTGCACTCCAATCAGATTTTAAGCATTTGAGTTCTGCTATGGAATACAGCAGCACTCAGTATCTCTGCAGTGCCTTTCCCAATGTGCTGTGGGCTCCCTTTGCCTATTGGTTCATGTGTGGCAAATATGTGCAAAATCTTGTTTTCAGAGTAAGTACAAAGAGCAAAAGTTCTCAGAGCAAAAAATTCTGCTATTGGACTTTGAGTAGAGCACCTAGCATTTTAGGCTGTTGCATGTCACAGTCATATTTTCTGGAAAAATCCCTTCGCCCAGGATTTTGCTCCTGGGAAGCTGAGAAGCCTCAGAGAAAAAGGAAAATGGTAATTATCTGATTTGCTTCTTCTGTGTTTTGCTCCTTTGGAATGTGTTTGGAGATTGTTTACCAACAGGTGGTTGTTGCATTGGTTTCATGTGAATTGTTTTGACTTATCAGGGTCAAGCTGTGTCGAGACTCTGGAAAGACTCACGAGTTTTCATTATTATCTTTTTAGCCTTCTGTAAGTATCCTTTCTGTATTCTTTCGTATAGCTTAGTTTAGTATTCTTTAATATAATATAGTATCATAGAATAATAAATTAGCCTTCTAAGAACATGGAGTCAGATTCATCATTCCTTCCGGCCACAAGGCACCCCGCAAATACAATAGTTGCATTTCACTGATAGGTATTTTTCCACTGCAGTTGAGTTGGAACTAGATGATCTTTAAGCTCCCTTCCAACCCAATCTATTCTATGATTCAATGACATTCTAGTCCTGGTTTGCACTTTTGATGCTCCCAAATATGTAACAGCAACGTATTTCATGCTGCTGGTGTCATGATCATTAAAGAAAAATAGTAACTGAAACCGATGGGAAACACAGGCACTAATGGAGTCTACCCCAGTACTGATGTTTTACCTCCTGAACCAGACATCTGCAAGGGGGAGAAAAATATGAGGGAAGAAAACGGCTGTCCAGCTAAGGGACAATGCTGGCAGAATAACAAATACCTGGGAAATGACCATAATTAAATTTAATGTAGGAATTTAGAGCCAGGATTCTGACTGTTGGAGGGGTGTTATTTTGGACCTGCATTTTAGCTGAAGTAATGGAGTGTGAAAAAAGAGACAGCTTCATTTCAAATGATACTGTTCTGTTCATGTAGTAGAACTCTGCACTTAGTGTAGCACAAAAGGCACTTGAAAAAAAGCTTTTTGGCATTTCCACATCAGTTTTAATTGATATAAATACAAATATAACACTACCTCCTTGAAACTGGCTGGTTTTCATCTTAAAACAATAAATTTAGTTTCATTCCTGAAAGGGGGTAGGCAATGTGGGCTTACAACAATCTTTATTTTCTATGGAAAAAGGGTAAGTACTTTTTCCATATCTGTCTCAGAACCAGCATGGTTGTTCCTTTCCAAATAAAATTGTGTTTGGGGAAAAGCTAATCAGATTATCATTCATTTTTTTAGAACAAGCCATTTGGGTAAGATGCCCAAAGGTATCCAGACTGGGGCCAATTTTTCCTGACAGTAGTTAATATGACACTTTCTTAAAAGGCATAGAATTAAATTACTACAAAAGGAAACTATTATATCAGTTGAATTGTTAATATATAGTCATAGTATCATGATCTTTTATCACTTTACACATGTAGTTGTGTCATTGATTTTTAAACAGTGCACTGGGAAAACTGAATCATTGTTCTCTTTTTAATAAAACTCAGTGAACCTTCAGGGTTTAACATCTCCATATAAATAAATCTTATGTGTTACATCACACTTTGGAACCTCATGACAAAAAGGTCTCTTATATTGTGCTGTAAAACATGCAAATATTACTGAGATGGCTGTTCTAGAAATGCTTGGAAGGTAAGTTTCTCAGTTTTGGACATAAAGAAGAATTTCACTGCCTTTGGTAGCAGTGGTTAGCCAATATTAAGAGCCTGTCCTCATTAGCAAGAGAAATTGAGAATAGCCCAATGGTGACAATCCTGGTAATTTACAGGAATGTATGAGGCATTCTGTTTTCTAGGAAAGAGTCAAAATAAGCACTGTGAGACAGCATCTTCGTTCAAAAATCAAAATCTGCCTGGCTTTTGAGAAATTTTTCCCCAAACAGCTCTGCTCATCTTGCTCACAGAGGTATGCCCTTGACATCTCTTGCTTTCTTCTGGGTTTCTACTTGCCTCATATGTATGCATTGGTAATCAGTCTCACAGCACTCCAGGGACCTCCTCCATCTCTCTCATCTTCTTGAATTGCAGCCTCTTTAGTTAGTTACTTAGTTACCACCCCCCAAAGGGGCCCTTACTTGCTCCTTCCAGTTAGGCTGCTGGAAAGCCAGTTTCTACTGCCCTTTCGATTTTACTCGTCTCTAAGTTAGAGAAAGCATCTCTTCTCAGCAACCAAAGTGTCAAAATTTTGTATTTTTAAAAACTATTATGTGACCTATTGTTTGCTGTTGTCAGATTTGCTTTGGAGTGACTGCTAGCCCAGTCCTAACTAAGCACTGGAGCAGGATGGTGGTGGAGCATCCACTCTTTCTTTCCCTGTTTGTGTCAGTGCTGTTCTGCTGATTTACTGGGCTGTGTGGTGAGTACCCCAGCTCCACAATTGCTTCTTTATCAGCCACAGCAGTAACTGAGCATTTGCCAGGAAGGATGAGGAAGTTAAAGAAAAGGGACTGGACACACCTGGGAAGGATGGGTCCATTTAGGTCTCAGCTGAAGCAGCCCGCAGAAACCTCTGATGCAGGATGTACCTGGAAATATGGACAATATTCCTAGGAAACATTGCCCTACCCTTGATCAGTTTCTGATGGTAATCCCCTAAGCAACCATGTAGAACTTCTGCCATGGGGCTCGACAGATTCTTGATCTGTCTGGTTATGTCAATCCCAGTATTCATTTAGGAACAGGAAAATAAGTTGGATTGCACCTGGAAGACAATACCAGCTGCACTCAAAGTAGAAAGCAAGTGAACTAACCTTTGAAATCACTTATGAGAAAATATTATTATTCTTCATCCCCTGCAGTTTGGAGATCCAGTTCAGCAAAAATACTCAAGTTTTTAATGTACAGTCAATGACATGTTAGGAGAGGTTTCAAATTAATTGTGTTTGAGTGATGTGCTTGATGTCATGTCTTTCTAGATATGTAATCTAGATTACAAAAAATGGTTGAGATGACTCTGGAAATTGCTGTCTTTGAAAATGAATGAACCTTGCTGTCGAATGCTCTGCAGGATATTAATTAGATAATCCTAGTAGCACCTACCTTTGCATTTGAACTCTGTTACAGATACACAGGGAACATGAACAAATTATTGGGACATAGGAAATTGCCATGTTGAATTCTCTGTGTGCATTCTCTTACTTCAAGTGAAAGTGGAGCAGCCTGTCCTTTAATTGAGAGAAAAACCACCTAATATTTTAGCAGGAGAGGAGGGATGTTTATATGGTTACCTCACAAGAGCTGACACACGGCAATTCATTATCCCATGGTACCTTCTTGGTATGTCAACAACTCATGGCTTCAAACTGATATTTTCTTACATTTCCTCATTAATTCTCTGCATTGAACAGACCATATATTTATTTCTTGAAGTCCCTGAGAGAGACAAATAAAATGATGACTTCTTGAAATTTTGACTGCTGGAAGAATAATTACAAGTGTAGTTATTTAGTTTATGATGAAAGTTGCAGCAAAACTGGCCTATGTCTGCTTTGACAAGATATAATTTCTGTAAAGCTTGTGTCCACCAATGCTAGCATGTATATAGTTCTCTACTCAGCTGCATTCCATTTCTGTCCAGCATTTTTTTGCCTAAAGTTTTTTTCTTCAGCACTCTGCAACTATAATGCACTAAATTAGTCATGGTCACAGTAAGTCCATGTTTTGAAACATTTTGAAATAAAAAGTTGATGCTGCTGAGTATAAATACTTGTAATAAAAGCTTCCAGGCAGAAGATACTGTAGTGGTGCTGCCATGCCAATGCAATGATTATTTTATAGGTGATCAAAGTACCACGCATATCTAAGAAGTCCCTGATTAAACAGAAAATTGACACATCCTCAACCCCCATATCCTACCATATTGTCAAGTTAACATTGCCATAAATAACACTCCTGGCACACAATTTCATATCAGTATTACTTTATGCTTATATCAAGTGCAGGAGTGAAGGCAGTGAATTGAGGGCACCTTTATTAATTAGTGGCAGGAGGAGTGACTGACCACTTAGTGGTAATGAACGTGATATTGAGTAGTAAACTTTTGTCTTTTACTGTAGTTCATGTTTCTAACAAAATAATCAAGAGAGCAGAAAAAAATAATCAACAAACTCAGACAGAAGCTGCAAAGACACCTCATCAGGAGAAAACAACCAGCAAACACAGAATTATGTGTATGGATGGATCAGCAAGCAGTAGGCCAGAAAAAGGGCTGCCCAACAGGCTCAACACAAGGACTCATCAACCCCCCATCAACCCCAAGGCCACTTCTTATTATTCAATAATTCAATATTGTTGGATCTTGAAAAGCTCACGAGGGACATAGCACCAGGGGGATCTCAACAGTCTGGAGAGCTGGGCCAGCAGGCATATAATGAAGTTCTGCAAAAGGAAATGCAAAATCCTAACTGTGGGGAAGAACAGCCCATGCACTGGCGCAACCTAGGGGCAGACTGCCTGGGAGGCAACTTTTCAGAGAAGGTTCTGGAATGCTGGTGGACAAAATGATCACGAGCCAGTAAAGTGCTTCTGCAGCAGAGAAGGCCAGCAGCATCCTGGGATGCATGGAGAGCAGTGCCAGCAGGTCAGGAGAGCTGATTGTTTGGCTCTGCTGAGCACCAGTGAGAGCACATCTGGAGTGCTGTGTCCCGTCCCAGATTCTGCAGTAGTGAGAGACATGGACACACAAGAGTGAGTGCAGTGAAAGCCTGTGAAAATGATTAAGGAATTCAGTGAAGTGCTGCAAAAATAGTTAAGGAATTGGAGCATCTGGCACAGAAAGAGAGACTGAGAGAGCTGGGACTGTTTAGCCTGAAGAAAAGAAGGTTCAGGGATATCATATCAATGTGCATAAATAGCTGATGATTGGGAGTAAAGAATATGGAGCCAGATTGTTCTCAGTGGTGCCTAATGAAATGACAAGAGGCAATGGAACAGGATGAAATAAAGGAAACTTCCCTTGAACATAAGAAAATCTTTTTTACTGTGAGAGTAGTGGAACCTCAGAAGTGATTTCCCAGAAAGGTTGAAGAGTTGTTATATTTTAAGATGCTCAGAAGCCAACAGGGCATTGTCCTGAGTAACTTGTTCTAGTTGTCCCCGCTTTGGGGAAAGGAGGGTAGGAGGTTGGAGGAGGTAAAGTCTCTTCCCACCACAAACAAAGAACCAATGAATAATAGCGTAAATGAAGGCATAAAAGTTGCTTAAGAAAAATTGCCTGAAAGACACTATAAACTCTGAAAAGACTCTGATGCCACGCTGAAGATGCCAAATAAATTGTAGCCTGAATTATACAGTTTAGAAAGGGCTTTGCTGAGCATAAATTTAATAAGAAGACAGATTTAAGCAGCACAGGGTTAACTCTATTCTCCTACTAAAGGATTCTGACATGTTGAATGATTATGAGGACCACCATGTATCCAGTTCTGTGAAATGCAACTTACTTTACGTATTTTGTTTTTGCATGCCTGTTTAGAATCTGAGGGAAATAAATAACTGTGACATGTGAAGCCTGTGATAAATATGAATGAGGAACATACAAAAAGTGGGTGTTTATTGAAAATTTGATGTAATTATAAGTGCTAAGTCAAAATATGTTAAAACATGAGATAATGTCTTCTTACTGAGATAATGTTTAGCCTGTTGAGTAGGTGATTCTTAAATGGTCTTCACTCCAAGGATCAAAACAAGAACATTTGAAGACTCTTATTTTGTAAAAGAGATATAAACGGGAGATGAATCAAATGAAGTTGCTATTGGCATGTTTCATGCAATTACAGGGGAAAACATGATTAATAGCAATGAAATTTATAGTTGATTAAAAATAAAACATAATGCCTAGAGAGAGGCCACAAATAAAGCTAAATGCATTAATATGAAAATAGGCATCTGCAAGTAAAAATCTGTAGCAGTGGTGAGCCTAAATATAGTTGCTCTTAATTGTGGGGAATAAATATTACCTCTGAAGTTGTGGGAAAAGAGAAACTTGCTTAAAGAGAAAGCACATTTGTTCAATGCACAAAAAGATTAATTGCTGCTAGAAATCTGTTCATTTTGCTGCTCACACAGTAATGATCCCAGCATATACAAAAGGAGCACTTCAGGCAAATTGAGACAGACGTCGAGCATGGGCTCAAGGTGACTTGGCACTGTGTTCCTCATATCACCACCCAGCAGTCAGTCACTACAGCTGACTTTATGGACATCATGATTTTGTAGGGCCTGGAGAGTGGGGTGCTACAGACTGCCCTGCATCTTAAAGAATGCAGTTGTCATTTTCATTTTTTACATGCAAAAGGAACTTAGGGACTGAAACCCACCACTATCTTTAGACATTGGTGGAGGGAGAGCAGTTTTACACTATTTGCAAATTAGATGCATCTGCTTACAGAAATGATGGGAATTCTTTACATTGTTCAGGAAAGGAAGGGTATGAAGTATATCTTTAAGCTGCTATAATGAAACACATAAGAATCTTCTTCTGGCAACCTCTGAACCTGAAGTGTGTGAGACAGACTTGATGATGAAGATAGTGTGTAAATGTGGGTTGGATATAAGCATTGGACTAAAATAATGCTCATAAATGATGTATCCAATCTAGTCTGCCATAAATGTACATACTCAACATGTGAAACTGGCCAAGCTGAGTAAAATAAAGGGAAATCAGAAACGTGGCCTGAGGCAAGTTGCTTTCTTTCATCTGCTACAGGAACCTCCCACTAAAGGAGAAAAAGAGCTAAAGCAACTAGGCACCCTAACATTTTACCATATTTACATCTGTTTAAATTATTTCTTATTGCCACAATTAAAAAAAAAATCCTGATAATTTTATAACTCCTCATGTTGCTTTTACTTAAGCAGTTTAGGCAAACTGTATCAAGAATAAAACCATTGCCTACATATTGCTGTAATGAAGCAAAGAGGAATATTCAGGGAAGTTTAGAAGAGTATCACATGTTCAGACCTCATATAACAGATGCAACTCTTTTGAAAAGACTGAAATTGTATCAGAGCTGAGTTCAATCCACTGATGTTAAATGAAGACAAACAACCCAGTAGATTATTTGTGGGATGGACAAAATATTGTATTCCATGTTCAGGAAGCTTATAGTAAATACAGACGCAGATGGGAATCCACGAACACTTAATTTATAACTACGATACCAGCTTGTACAAATGAATAGTTAATTACTTGCTTATATATTTTGCATATCACTGTTCAATAATATTTTGTGTTCTTTTTGTAAACTGAATACCCAAGTAGAATATAAATAAGGGGGATTTTGTCATTCAGATAGGTGACATATATGTCATATAGACATCTAAATCCTACTGCGTTGTCATAAAATTTTGGAAGAAATCAGAAGATGCTTTTTCCTTGTCATTTGTTCTTTTCAGTTTCTGTCATTGCATCTTTTTTAAAGCACAGTCCAAACCTTCCCGTATGGCATCTTTGGTACTTTCCTACACATACATTTCAGTAAATGGGCTTCAGTCCAAATTTTGATTCCTTTCTCTTTTGTTGTTCAAAACAATTGACATCAAACTGAAACATGAAAGAGAGAAGAAAAGGTTGTTTTCTCTCCACGAATAACCACAGCAGTGTTTTACATTTTCCATATGAATACAATTATTTTTGGTCTCTTGCTCGCACACTGCATCCTGCGTTTGGATTTTGGCAGGTAAAGTTGTGCTTGCTGAGCTCGCTGATGCTTTGTCCAATTCCAAGCAGCACCATAGGCTTTGCTACTGTCCACTAGACACCTCCCCTCCCCCACAGCTACTTAAATCCTTTTTAAGATCAGTTTTCTGGAGTCCATCTGGCATTTTCAGACCCCTGTTAAGAGGCCACTGCACTGCTGGGGTGTGCTGTGAGCTGCGAGAGGCCATCGTGCTCTTACATACACACAGCAACAGAAGTGCTTTCTGTTTATACTCCTCCACATGCTATCTGCAATCTAATTTCAAACACATTTATGCTAAAATAAGGCTTCCAACTACTATTTATACACTTTAAGCTTTCTCAATCCTAGCTTTATTGGCTAAAAAAAAGGTTTATAGATAACATACCCCAGGCAAAGTTCTCTAATGCTTCATTTAAGAAACATTAGTAACTGTGATCTGTGGAAATTAACTGAGATAAATTGTTGCTTTGTTAACGCAGCTTTTTCCTATCCACTTTAAGTATCAAAGACTCAAACACTGGTAATATGTCTGAAGCATTTGAAGATGAAATAAGAAACAGCTATTGATAAAGAGGTTGAGTTTACGCTGTTTAAAGCCTGATCTGTCCAGAATAACAATTTAAACCAAAGTTTTAGTAAATAAAGATGGGGGAGCTGGTGCTGTTGGTCCCTAATTGACTCAGTTCCCGTTTCCCTATTTATAAGCAGATGAACATTACTTGGTTTAGATCTTCTGACTCCTCTTCAGCACCTCTCTAAGCATCAATTTGGCTGCTTGAGCATGAGTCTTCCTCCACTGCCCCATTTTCCCTGCTTCACCTTGTGTAACCTATTCAAGTGCTCCCTCACATCAGAAGGGCTCTCTGCTGCTGCTTGAAGCACGTGGCGCCAAACGCAGCAGCACATTTTGGGTAAGGACTCTGAGCTACTGATTAAAAGTGGACAGTTTCTGCTTTGACAGCTTGACAAACCTGGCAATACATTTTGATGGTGAACTGGAAAATCAGTTCTCAGAAAATCCTACTAGCAGTCAAAATACGTAATGGAACAACAATAATTACTATTGTCTTTAATAAAAGACAGTAGTTCAATCATGGAACCCGTGGCATTCAAAGAAAAGTATTAGATTTAGTGAATCCTACCTTGGAAACTACTTTTGTAAATCTGAATGTATTTTTCATATACAGTTTGAAAGTAATCATCTGCACCTTTTCTGGGAGTATAACATTCAGGACAGTTTGTCCGCTATCAATTTGCAAGTTTTCCATGAGACCTATGGCAAATAAAAATTGTTCAGTCTAATCCTTGGTTTTCTATTAATGAAAAATGTTTGAGTGTTTGAGGACACTTTGCTTCAGTGATGATGATGAAGTATTCTGAATCTGTGGCAAGAATCTAGAGTAGTCTCCTTTTGTTATGTAGTAGCAAAATCCAGAGCTGTGGAGTTGAGTTTTTCATATGAAACAGAAATTAGCGACAAGTCAGTTATTCAGGTAATGTAATTGGTGCATTGAAAGATTATGCAGAAGTTCCTTTTCTGTAAATAGTATTAGGAACAAAGAGCATAAGGGTAATTGCATTAGACACTTCTGTCCTGCAACCAACCATCCCCCGAATAACATTAAGTTGTCCTCAGTCTCTTTCTCTGACCTTGAGAGAAAGATGAGTGAGGCCAGGCAAAATCCAAAAATAACTATCACAATTGGAAATGCTTGAGTTTCACTATCTTTTTGCTCATTATTACTCCCTCTTCAGCTGAGACAGATGAATCAAGTCTGTTAAATCACTATCTTGAACATTTCAGGAAAAAACCAGCCGGCCTGTGCTAACTCCTAGCTGTAATTGGACAATTAACCCCAATATGTAAATGGACCAAAACTTATAAATGCGTGAAAACTCATGACCCATTATCCATCTTGGTGTAGCCTTGGCCAGATTCCTGTACTGCCCAAGGTGTATCCTTTGAAGGCCTTTTTAATACCTACTTTATTCCTTTAACTCTGTCTAGCCTCTGTTCTAGGTAGCCTCTCAAGGCATCAATGACAGTTCATGGCATCCAGGTGACTTGACATGATGAGAATGAGGGGCATACCCAAATTGTTTCATTAAATCAGCTGTATGGCCAATAATCTTCAGCTGGAGGCTCATTGAAATACCCGTGGACAGAGGAAGAGGAATGAGTGCTACAGTGATTTCTACAATAATTGCTTTTTTCACAACTGGGAAGCTCCTAGCCAAAGGCTGCATGCTGCTTGTTTAGAAAAAGCAGATGAGACTGAGCATCCCTCTTTTCTATGATTACTTTCTCTTCATTATGCTTTCTGTTGGGGCTATGTAATATAAGGGAACTTCAAGGATCCAGATGCCATTCAGAAAGAAAAAAAAAAATAAATCTGATCATAGCTAATTAGTTTTTGGCAAAATATTCTCCAAAGTGTTATCATTTTTGTTTACACATCTCTAACTTCCAGTGTACCTTAAGTTCTTCTGTAATAGCTTTAACTTCAGATGCACTCTACCAATTAACATTCCAATCTTTTATGTTCAGAATAATTGTTTTCATATAATATTTTAATATGACAATGTAGTGCCCTTCATAGTACTAAAATGTTAATTATAAACATAGCATCTATTTTGCTGTATAAATTCTCTTGTAGAATCAAATTAATGACCTTTTTCTCATGTAATCCTATTTTCAGAGCCACCTTACAGAATTTGACAGTGGAAATACGAAACTGTCTGAGAGCTAGCTCAATTGTTTTCTTGGTTTTTATCACCTTAAATGCTTACCTGGAGGAAACAAAATAAAATGAAATCAAAATTAGCTGAAACAAAAATCAAAAGTGACTGGTTTTATAGGCCCATTTTCCCACATTACTTCAGATGTTGTCCGTTATGCTCATACCACAAATAATCAGGAGGAAAACACTTGGAGGGTCACATAGGTCAATAAACATCTGGCTTATGAAGTGTTGCCCCACTGCCTGTATTATGTTGATAAAATTACTTTAGTCAGGAGTAAGAAATATAAAGTACAAAATATAAGCGGTAAATTTTCCCGCCTTGACATATGGAAGATTTGCATGTGTAATTTATATCGGCATAAATCTCAGTTTATCAGAATGAAATTCTATCCAGAATTCCAAGAGGAAAAGAAACATGGGGTGTGTGTTTTGGGGGTCTGTCTCCATCTGAGTGTGGGTATAGGGTCCTCTGTCCACCAGGATGAGACCATTCCAGAGTGCTTTACCATTCTCCAAGAAAGTTGTCTGAAGGCACTGTTTCTTTCTGCTATGGAAACAATTTTAATCTACTCTAAATGCAGATCAGCAGCAAAACCCCCAGCTATACAAATTCTTATAGCCACTGCTCTTCCCCAGATTCTTCTGTTTATCTCCCAAGCTTTTGCAAATATTTGAAATTCCTGGAGAAATCCATCCTCACCTGCACCCACTAGCAGATTCACTAAAAGAATATTTAATGAGAAGGTGCTGTGTTGTCTGTGTTATCGGGAACAGCACGCTTAGCTTGCTTTAATTCATGTGGCAGATAACTGCCTTTGTGAAAAGTCAGTTTTCTTACTTTTATTGCTGTTCTTTGCATGGCTTTTATGTTCTCTTGTGGTGTTACTAAACATTTTGCTTGAATAAAGATTGGGCTGCTTGTTGGATTTTTGAAAACTTTCTGTGTTAAAAAAAAAATTGGTTTGGGCAAATTTTGTTTTCTCTTTTTTTCCCTAGGAAAATTCCTGTTGACTTCAAATAAGGGCTTCTGGGGTCAGCTGTCCAAGAAAAATGAATGTATGATCACAGGAAGAGATTTGTGACACTTTCCTTGGCTAGGGGCATTCATCACATGTTTGGATGGCGTGCTGCCTAGAACGGATCCAGGAAAATAGGTATTAGTTTATGAACTCCAGTTATTGTGCAACCAAAGTGCAATAACATTACCTGATATGTTTAAGTGACAATAATATTTTGTCCAGAGTAGAGAAAGCAAAAATTACTGGATGTGATACAAAGAAAAAAAAATTGTCCTGTATTAACTGAAGTAATTGTTTTGCAGTGACAAAATTAAGCACAAGGCATGTGCCATAGACACCTAATTCTAATGCTTATTCCAAGAATCTTTTTTTTTTTTTCTTGAGGGAGATTGGATCATTTTTCAAACAACTTTCCCTGTCAACCTGAAATGAAAATTACCAGAGACTTGGTACTCACACCATAGGTAATGGAATATTCCCAGCAAGGCATTGTGTCAGTGATCATCGTATGCATCCTCCCAAACAGGAATAACAAAACCCTAACACTGATCTTTTAGACTCTGTTTGGGGAAATTAGATGGTAGATGGTTACCAAGAGATGCAATAATATCCTCAAGAAGTCATCATCTGGTGTTTGTTAGGTAGGTCAGCTTCCAGTGTAGCCAGTTGCTGTCTGATCTAGCCACTTCTCATCCTACATTCCAAGTAAGTCACCTCATCTGTACTTATCTGGCCACTTTCTCAGTTTTCACACAGTCAGACACGCTCATAAAACTGTCCTACACACCTTTTCCACATCCTTCAACTATTCCAAACAGGTGTGGTGATATATCAGAATTTCATCGCTGTTGGCCGTAGTGGATTTGCTCTGTACTTCCTACATTTTTTTAACCTTTCCCTGGAACACTGCAGGTGTGTGCTATGTGCCAGCAGCCAGCAGGGACTCTATCTGTGGAGAAGAAAGGCCAAAAGAACCTTGTGCTGTCCATTGCTCTGAACTGCCAGAACTGCAGGGAGCTGGATGGGTGCAGCCTCTGCTCCACAAAAGGAGTTTGTGAGATTCGTGTCTTTAAGCTGCCCTTCAGGACACAATCAGGGCTGTGTGCTCTGGTTGAAGCAGTAGAATTGCTCTCTCCAAATTGTTCTCAGTGCCATTATTTGCACTCTGCAAGTGACTAGTCTTGGTGATGGCTTCCACGTGGTACATTTGGTAGACATTTCTTGCCTTCTTCAGCATCCCCTGCTCTTTTGTTAACGTTCGCCACAACAAAAACAAAGCTTTGTGGGTTTTTTTCTTTCTCTTGTGTTAAAAGCTGTGGCAGCCTCAAAAAGAAGGAAGATTTGGGTTCAAGTAGAGAGACTCACTATGTTTGGAGGCCTCTTTACTCTCCTTTGTGGTCATTGCAGTCATGTTTGCAGGTCATGGCAGGTTTGGCAAAGCCCGTAAGTCCTGAGGGTGATTCTGCACACTGTCCACAGCACGTGTGTCAGTGACCCCAGCTGACAAACCAGCTCTTCTGGAACCAGTCTCATTTCTGACCCCTGTGTTCCTGCCTTAATGCTTCCAAAGAGGTATTTTGGGAAGAATGGATGGCATGAACCGAATTACTGTAGAACATCTGTGGACACAGTCGTCCTGACTCCTGTTATAACACCTGATCTGCTTTAGAGAAATTGTTTATGATTGCTATGGAGATCAGCGTGCCTGGAGTCTATTTCTAAGCTTGCATCTTGCACGACATGTCCATTTTTTGCTATATAAATTTAAAATGAAAATATTGGAATATATATCACTATTCCAAGTTACACTCTTAAGTCTGCCTTCAGGCACTTAAATAAATGGCCAGGTTTTTAAATAATTAAGTATTGCAGCTGCCATCAAAGTCAATAGAAGGCTTGCAGCAAGGAACAGGCAGCAAACTTCAAGACAGAAAATACAAAGAAAAGACACTTTTAACCAGTATTGTATCAATCTGAGGCATGTGCAGAAAGAAGATAGAGAAAGTGTACCCTTAGCATGGATTCTGCTAAAAAAGGGGCTCGCTGTTGATCTGTCCACTAGTTGGCAGGCATGGCAACGCAGCCAGCGATCCTGTGAATGCATCCCTGGCTGCTCCCGGATCTCTGCCGAGGCGTCCTAGCAACTGTGTGCCAGCACGGCACTGTGCAAATGCATAAGCATTAGCAGCATCAATCGAACCTGCAGGGGAGTCTTCCAGTGCCTGGTGCATGAAGCATTTCACTGGAACAGAGTGAAACACCTGGCAAACAGGGATACCAAGATTAAGGGTACTTCCAGGACCGCATTAATCTTTTGTTTCTTAAAAAAACCCTAACAACTAGAAATCACAGTTCTGAATGCATAGCTTGGAGATTTTTCCCTTCTCTTCAAGATCCTGTTCCTGAGGATTATGCAACTGTGCAAGTGCCTGCAGCAGATGCTCAGAATACTCTCACTCTGATGGATTACATGGGTCACTTCAGATTTAGGGACAAAAGGACCTTACAGATCAGATTTACAGTATATTTAACTTTCCTGTTTCAATAGTGGCCAGTGCAAAAGATCAGCAAGGACTGAACTGTCTGTTGTGTAGTTGTGTTCACTGCTCTTTTTCCCCTCAATATTATATTTCAGAAAAATTATGTATCAGCAATTTTAGTTTGCTTACAACAGGAGGTGAATTTTTTACAGTTTTTCATTTTGCTTTCTGCCTTTGCATCCCACATATAACACCCCTGTAACATTTATTTTGGAGCAAACTTGTTGTTCATTCAAGAAACCAAGAAATGAGTCACTCAGCTCCAATTTCACATGAACATCTCACTCCAGGTATATACAGATTCACAATTTCATTTTCTGCCTTCTGTGCATTATCTGATGTATTAATATGCTTTCCTAGGCTCCTTCTACTCTTTCACTTTTCTGTTGCTGCTGGAGAGACTTTTGTCAAAGCTTTTTTTTCTGTACTGAGGCAAAATCCTGTCAACAGAGTGCAAAAGCATGTTTAATGGCCTCTAGCTGGCTGCAGATGCCCACATTTCTGAATAGTACTCAACATCAGAAAACTGAACGTACTATTAATTAAAGCTTTCTTTTCAAATGATGCCAAAATAGAATATTTTCTAAAAAGACCTCACTTTTCCCCCAACATGAAGTAAGATGAAAGACATTTACTCTGTGATTTCATTTGCATTCTCTGAAGTGACTCTCTGAAATGTGCTTTGGCAATAAAGAAAGCAATTGTTGCTGAAAAGCAAAAACAAATTATTACTTGTCGGTCTTTATACAGTGTATCTGCAAATGTGAGTCTTCCATTTGAAAAATTACTGGTGGTGTAAAATCAGATGTGTTAGGCCACACATTTACTGCTTAGAAGATCTTAAAATGATTTTTTTTTCCAACCAAACTACATTTTCCACACCAAATATCTATTTTAAGGTTATTATACAATAATATGCTAAAAATTTTATTTGACATGTGAAACATGTATAGATAGTACTGAAGAGAGATAAAGCAACTGTTTTTTTGCAATTAAAAAAACCCCTTGTTTTAGAATGTAGCAATAAGTTTTTACAGTATTTCAATTTTTATCCCTGTGTCCCTGTGATGCTGCATAAATACTCTCTCTACATTTTTATTTCCTTTTATGTGTACAGATATATGTATTTCAATGTAAAAAGGAAAAGAGAATTTAAATAAAGCATTAGTGATGGGTGAAACATATTGTTCATTGTCTGAGCAAGCAAGTGTATGCTCAGGGTTACAGGAGTGACATCCAAGCTGTGTGGAAGTTGTGCTTGTCCCAGTTCACCAAATTGGAAAACAAGCTGGTAATTGCCTTCCCCCACAACTTCCAGGCCACATGCTATGCTTTCATTTCCACAAAGACAAAGCTGAAAGGACAAAAATGCAACAGTTTGCCCAGAGAGGTTGTAAATTCTCCTTCACTGGAGATATTCAAGGACTGCCTGGACACAGTTCTGTGCCATGTGCTCTGGGATGACCCTGCCTGAGCAGGGAGGTTGGGTCAGATGAGCCTCTGTGGTCTCTCCCAACCTGACCCGTTCTGTGACTCGGTGATTTTGTGAATAGGAATTGTGGTCTCAGCCCACACAAAGTTAGGATGTGACTGCAGCATAAGTTTGGCCCACCAGCTGGGGAGACAACACAATGTACATTCAGCACTTTGGACTTCAGAAAGCATTCAGGGCAAGAAGAAACATCTTGCCATGTTCCACTTGGAAAACCCCTTTCAGCTCCCGTGCAGTTCAGGGAAAGGGTAAACAACTCTGTGCAAAACCCCAGCAGTGTGCTGGCATTCTGGCAAAGCTTTCTCCAGCCTAAATCTCTATCTGCCTGCTCTTGCCTGCCTGCATGAGGAGAATACATAATGTGTCAGCAGGATCTGCCTCTCCTCTTTTACTGTGTGCTGAGGAGCATGTGGATGCCTGGTACCCTCTGTCCTCATTAAGTTACTCTGCATTAGCAGGATATTAGGGGTATACTTCCTTCCCAGCATTCTCTACGTCTTATTTTAAATTATTAATTCCTGTTGTTCTTGCTCAAGAACTTTTATAATGTAGGCAAATACTTCTTCTAAATTTTAAAACTCCTTAAAAAAACAAGTTTTATTGTGAGAAGTCAAATTAATGATGCTTGATTTGTGAAGACTTGTGCAACTCTATCTTCAGGGACCAAACAGACTCAAAGCTTTTTTCCATACTAGGGTTATTCATAATAGGGGTCCTCCATTTCTACTGTAGACTTTTTATTGTTTAAAAAGTTCATAACCGTCTTTTGCCTTACCAGAGAAATGTTTCTGCAGAGACAATAGTGCAAGACTGGAACAGGTTGTCCAGAGAAGTTGTGAAGTATCAGTTCACAGAGATGTTATGCTCTGCGCTGGAAAAGTTCCTGAGCAAGCCTAGATAGCCCATTTTGAGAAGGGTTTTGTCCAAGTGGTCTCCAGGGGTCATTTCCACCCTAAATTACTTCATGTTTCTACATAAGCAATGTAGTCTTGTTTATATGTCCCCATCTATTTTTGTGGCACTGCTATACTGCACCTATATGCCACTGAATCAGGTTGAATTTGGCAAAAGGGACTCAAAGGTTACAAGAAGACAACCTAGAGCTTGACCACATCATTCTTATTGCCCTGCAAAAGTAGGCTCCACATGAAAAGAAAAGCAGTTTTGTCTGAATAACAGGTTCAAAAATTGCTGATGTACAAAATGTTACTTACATATATGGTTTTTAAAAATGTATTACTTAATATTGGGCTTTGAATTGAATTAATTTTCTTTATAGATTTATAATTACTATGTTAATGAATTTAGCATGCATATTAATGTTAACCTGTATTTTTTCTTAAAGGGACAAAATATCAAATTCTCAGGCAAATTCTGACCTCTGCAACACTGAATTAAATTGCTGAATTAATATTAAGCTAAACAAGAGTTGAATTTATTCCGGTGATTCAGATGAGTTATTCTGGCTATTTCAGTACAGATTTATTAAAAAATTATATCTTAAGAAATAAAAGTATATTCAGTGGAGGATACTTGTGCCTAAGAAGAGAGAAAATAAACCACAGCAGGTTTTTTTTTATGTAGTCAAATAATTATTTGTGTTATTTTACAAAAACTACAACTGTATTTTGTTACTTCTTATTTTTTATCATTTCTTTCATGAGATACAGGATATACAATATTAGAGAAGGCTCTGGGGCACACAAGGGCTAATTCATTTGAGGAACATCACTGATGTCATGACGCACAGGAGTGAAGGCTGATGAAACTTGGGACACTAAATGTATTAAACCTGCACAGAACAAAAAGATTGCAAGAGGATTTCCAGTGTTACTTGTTTGTAAATCTAAAACCCCCACAAAACTGCATGACAGTTCAGGTTTTCTAAATCAGTGAGATTTGTGATAATGCAGAAAGTGAGAACACATAACTGGGGAAATTAATTTACTTGTAAAACAATGACTCTTTTGGAAATGTCTCAATTCTTTCTACAAGAGAAACAAACCAGTCTCTGCTGGCATGGTGAATGCTGCATTGGTGTCATCTCATGGATGTCTGACATAGTATCCATGTTAATAAAGCCAGAACCAGTCAAAAATCATATTTTGGGAAGCATTGCACCCTTTTCTCTACCATTTTCTCCATCCTTGGAAAGGAAACACTAGAAATAAAGTGTTTCTAAGTCGAGCCCTTAAGATCCCTTTCCATGCTATTCTGAAGATTTGTTGAGACTTGCTGAAATGTCTCTGTCTCCAGAAGGATAAAGCAAAAGCAATTATTGTTTTATAAATTCATGCACGATTTAGAGAAAAGTGAATATTTTTGGAAAAGGTGTTTACACCAGTTTTCTTCAACTGGTGTAAATTGGTCTGCATCTCTTAATTTCTGAATTCATACCTGGTAAAATTGCCCATGGGTTTAGTGCTATCAAATAGTCCCACAGGAAACTGCATGATGACTGTCTAATTTAGCACCACAGTACACTCTGAAGGTTTCTTGCCTAAGTATCCAAGGTAATATTATAATCCAGAGTTGTGACAAAACAAAACTCTCTTCTGGGCCTGAAGCTTACTGCAGCTCCCTCTGAAAGGACGTGGATTTACTTTCTTTGCAGAAAGCCTCCTTTGGGGAGAGCTGGTGCACTTGGTGCTGTTGATTGCCCCACCTTGAGCTGTTAACAGCCCCCAACAAGATTCTTGTCTCCCTGCCAGCAATTGCAAGGTGGATGGTAAGGATGCAGAGAAAACATCATTTGGTGAGTTATGCACTTTTAATGTTGCTTTTACTCCACTTGTGGCACGGAGTTTCTGCACTGATGGCCAGGATCCAAGTCTTTCTCAGACTTCTAGCATGTACAAAGTGCACTGCAAACAGAAATATTTGTACAGTGTCTTCAAGTGTTGCTCAAGGCAACCGAGGTTACCATAAAAAGGAGACCAGTGGTGCTCATTTTTTGCAGTGTTTCTATGCCTGGATGACAGCTCGCCCTGTATTTTGGCAGTCCATGTGATTTTCATGCTCAGGTGCCAGGCTTATACACATAATCTATAATAGTCTGTTTGCACTAAAGCAAGCAATATTTGTCCAGCATTTCTGGTGGTAGGTAGGTATTGGGCTTTATATCTGCCTCTGCTCTGTGTTTGGGGAAATCAAGTCACTGCAATGCAGCAGGATGTATGTCTAAATGTGAAAAATAGGTCTACATTTCTGGAGTGCCTTCTGATTACCAAAAACTGTGGAGAAAGAATGGGAAATAAATTATTCAGCTGCAGTTGACTGAGTAGGTTGGGGAAAATGGTAAACTTTTAAAAGAGATTCATTGGCACGAGGCTGAAGGATGTGCCCTTTAAAAGGGATCCAAAATTCCTAGGAAATTTGCACCTTGGTCACTGTGCAGCATATCCCTGTAGTGTTCTTTAGCTCCAGTTGCAGCTAGTGAGATGAACACTGATTTATGATAAATGAAATCCCAGAATGGATGTGTGAGAGGAAGGGGATAGTGAACAAGTCTCATACCCAAAGCATAAATATTCTTTTTTCCAAAGGCAAAATGGTAGTGCTGCAAAGAAATTCCCTTGGATAATTGTAGAGGTTCCACCCATAAGGATGAGGAATTCAACTCTGTCTTCTGTCTCTAGCCAGGGAGGGAGTTTTGTAGCTCTGTGAAAATCCCTGTTGTTGTAGCTAAGCTGACTGCCTGCAGCTGCCTTGGGTGGTTAGCAAAAGAAAAAGTAGGTTAACTCTACTTTGTACTGTACAGAGTAGGCTACACTGAATCTTACCTTTTGTAAAGAGTAAATAATAAAATCCCCATTTCTTCTCAGCATGTTTGAAATCTATAGAAAATAAAAAATGTTCCTACTTTGGTGTTTGTATAATGCCTTGTTGGTGACTAAGGCACTCTATGATGACACAAACATTTAAGGTAATTCTTCTTTCTTCTTTACTTAAGGAATCACTCACAGATATTAGGATTCATCAAAATGTATGACGGGTAATAAAAAAAATGTGTTGTGTGCCAGATTTAGAATAAATTCAGTAGCAAATAAACATCCTATTAGAAAACATGTTACTGTAAAGGAAAATTCTTCTCTGGTTATTTCCCTCCGTACTTGAAAACCTTATCGTTGATCTACTCCTCCACCCTGGATCAAAAATACCCCACAAAACAAACCTAAAATCAGTGTCACAGAACAAAAATACCCCAACTATTAGTTAAAGAAATTGAAAATGTAAGTCCAAAGTAGGTCAGCTTTAACCAACTGACACGACTTCTAAGGTCAGGAAAAGCTTCAGTCATAGTTTGTGTTCCTTTGCTAGGGAAATTATTACACAGTAATGTCTTGGGGCTGTGTGCTTGCTGGTGCTGCCAAGACAAGTAATTTCTGTGTGTGCTGTGAGGAGCATTCCTTCTCTATCATATGACTACGGGATGGACATAATGCTTCACAGTAACAGCACTGACTCACCCTGTGGTTTACGCCAACACTTAATGTCATTCATGCTTAATAAAACTGCAGGGTTCTGCTTTTCCACCCACTTTTTGTTATTTTTCTTGAAACCTACCACAGCACAAGAAAAGTTATGGCAGCTTGATATAAAATGCTTATTTTATATTCTCCATTCAAATATATTTGACAGTATTCCTGAGAAAATGTTCTCTGAACAGCCACACAGATGGCCAGCACGCAGCTGAATGGCTGCAGCATTCTTTTCAGAGAAATAGGTGTATCTGCTAATCTGATTGTCTAGTCTTTCTGTTTGATTTGCAGAGTTCATTTGGAAATCACAAATTCATGCCAGCCAAAATCCCCCCCAAAACCCCTCCAGCTCAGATCAGCAAACTGACCCACTTCTGGTCTCCTCAGCTCAAACCCACCTTTACACCAGCTGCCAGCTTCCTTTGAATGACTGATGTGAAGAGAGTCTGTTAAATATTGCGGGTAAAAACCTTATTAAAAAAATATTAAATCAAACATGTTTCCCTGCAACACTGTAAGCCCAAACACAACAGAAGCGGTGTGTTTGCTAATGAGAAATTCCATGCTGATGCACCTCAGTCCCCAGCTCCAAGATGTACTGGAGGAAGGCAAATGCCAGCTCTTAATGCCATCTCTTAATGCCACATTATGCCTTGCCCTACACACATGTCCAGAAGGATTTCACTCCATTTGAGCAGTGAGCAGCTGTAATTCCAGCTCTCTCCCCTCAAAGTAGAAGCAATGAGGAAATCAAATGGGCCTGAGGATTGTTTGGCTCACAGAACAGCAAGGATGGGTGGGCTGTGGTGGCTTTCTTCATGCTGTGCTGCCAACACACCTGAACAGCCACAGGAAATCCAGTGGCAAAATCCTGAAAATTGTAACAGAGCGTGCAATTTTCATGGACTGCGGTACTATAATATCTAGTGAAATTAGAGGTGTTCTGCATTTGTTTTTTATTGTAATAAAAGAAGTGGAGTAAAAAAACCTCGTATTTTGCTCCTGTGTTCAGTTCCTGAAGTCTTATGCCTCAGCAGGGATATTGGAAATACACAAGATTTGGTGCACTCTGCTTTCTCCCAAATGGAACAAAATTATCATTCAGAAATATCTATAGCAGTTCCAGGAATAAAATTGTCTCCCATATTGATTTAGCAATACCAAGGCAGTAGAAAATTCTCAGTTCTATATAGAGGCAATTGTCCCAGTTTTCATTGTAGCAACAGAACTGAAATACCCAGTTCCAGTAAAATGCTATTTTATTAAAACCACTATACTTGCACTTTAACTGTTTGTGTGTTTTAGTTCTTCTCCTCTTTCCAACCTGAAAAAAAAATCATATCTTTCAGTAATATTGTTTTTCCAGTAAAATTAGTAAACTGGCTTCTCTGTGTAGTATCAGCTTAATTAACAGCTACCACACTCGAATTTGTGACCTCCTTGCTCAGGGAGCCTTTTAGGGAGAGTGTGGAGTGTGAATATAGATGTGATAATGAGTGGATGAGTCACACATTTGTGCCTGTTTTTACCTCAACAATAGTATTTCCCCCCTCCTTTTTTTCCCCAATTAAAAACAAACAAACAAAGAAAAAACCTAAAAAACTCCAAACAACTACAGATTTTTCATTGCTGGCTTTTAAGATATGCAAAGGATTCGCCAGTATATGTGATCATTACAGAATATTCCCACAAGAAACAGGACTATGTTGCTTTAAAGTCTTCTCTATTTAATATATTTGTTTTGGGCTCTCCTGTGAAAACTGTCAGAAGAAAAAGAAGAGACAGCATGTGTGTAATATATAGTTTGATCATTCAAACATGGTAAGAATGATATCTGTTCTCTGTAGATAGAAGCACATTTTCAGCTAAAACAAACCTGTCTTCTGCTTTTTGTTTGATGCAGAGAGGAGTGCTGTTCTGATTAGGATAGAGTACCTGATATCAGGGAAGTTACTCTTCACGGCTCTGACAGGCACTTCTCTGCCTGAATAGGTCACTAAACCTTTATGTGCTTCAGTTTTGTTATTTGTAAAACAATTCTTACTTATTTCAGAAGAATATACTGAGACTAAATGAACTAGAATTTGAAAAAGCATATTTAGATCTCCAGTAAAAAGTCTGTAAATATGGGACACATTCTCTTTTGGAAAACTAAGTTGAAAAGTAAAACGAATGTAGGAAAAGTTTTCAAAGGGAGGTTTTAAATTTTTGTAAGATTCTTTTACTTATTCCTGGCCCATTTTTATCAGTGAAGCCTGGTAATAAAAAACAAAGCTAAGTGTTGCAGTAGGAAGGAATGACACATGCTGTTTCCTCCTCTCTAGCACCCTTACAGTATTTGGTGTTGCTGACACGTACCTCAGGGTTTTGGAACACAATTTATTCAGAACTCCGAATATTGCACCAGGGTCATACCTGGCACTTGCTGTTCAGCTGTTCCCATGCAACAGGACCCTCTTCCAATCTCCTTTGAAGACTCACAGTCAGCAGCAAGATGTGCAGCCCAAGATTGGTTTGGGTCCCATCATTGCTCCTGGCTAACAAGGACAGAGGGAGAGCAGAAGGGAGAAGGTCAGAACTGTTCCACAAGGACTTGGATGTCTCAGGCAGAGAGTGCTGCTGCCTCTCTGAGACATTGACTGCCTTGGAGACATCTGAGGCCCAGAGTTTCAGCTCAGATGGCCTACAGTGTAGTTGTTTGGCTTTCCCTGAATGCTGTCTAAGCTAAATCATTTAGTACTTTGCCTTAGGCCTCATGTCCTGTTGCCACAAGTGTATTTAAAGAATCCCCTTCTCCTTTCCAGCTGTCACATAAGGCAGCAGACATACACATCTGTTGTGCATACACATCCAGATTTATTTTCAGGTTTCTCATTTCAAGGCTTTTTTTTCGCTCAAGGTTCTTCAACTTGAGTTGTGGTCCATGTGAGTCATCCATGCTGCATTCAGCTTATTACCCTCAGGGCCAAATAAGAGATGGCACCTGGCATACAGAAGAAAGTAAACTATGTACAAAGAAGTCACCATACTGGAAAGAAGCACCTGAAACCAAAGGGTTGAATTCTGTCCCTGTGGGCTGATGTTCTAGATAGATTCACAGAAGAGAAAAAAAAACAAAACACCTTTTCCTACCTCAGCCTAACTGAGACCAGACTGGGATTACTCAGGTGCATAACTGTTTGTTCAAAAGCACTACGTGCCGTTAAAATACCACTGAATTTTTGAAGCCTTGTTTTTTGCTCATAGAAACAAGTGTTCTCTACCTAGTATCTTAAAGTAGAAAAAATTGCATCACCACAAGCAGTTTTATATTAACTTTAGGTATTGTTATTTCTATTTAATATTAGGAGTCCGTATGAGTATTTTGAGGACAAGCTACATTAAGGTTGCTGACTGGCAATCTGAACAGTCCATGCTATGAGTGGTGGGAAATTTCCAAGTGTTCTAACCCAGCTTTTGTAACTATGGTTGACATCACCTTTGGGACTGACTGCTAGGTGAACTCACCAAGAGGTGAAGCTCTCCTCAGCTAGACAGTGACAGCAACTGCTGCCTGAAGAGCCCCTTTCATTCTTTGCTTGTATGTTAATTCCATTTATGTTCTTGGCTAGTCATCCTGACTGCTCACAACATCAGGGTCTTACACAGAAGACCTAGGAAAGAAAGAGGGAAAAAAAAACCCAGGCAGAACTGAAAACCATGCAAAGCTCTCTCCTGTCATGTCAGAACAATGGATGTTATCACAGATTTGTAGAATCACGGAATCATAAAATCATAGAATGCCCTGGATTGGAAGGGACCTTAAAGATCATCTAGTTCCAACCCTCCTGCCATGGGAGGTTGGGTTAGGGTTAGGGTTAGGGTTAGGGTTAGGGTTAGGGTAGGAACATGGGCAGGAACACCTTTGACTGGACCAGGTTCCTCAGGACCTCATCCAGCCTGGCCTTGAACACTTCCAGGGGACATCTACAACCTGTCTGGGCAGTGTGTTGCTGTGTCTTACCACCCTCTGAGCAGAGCATTTCTCTCTAATATCTACTCTGAATCTACTCTCTTTCAGTTTAATGTCATTACTCCTTGTCCTATCACTCCACGGCCTTGTAAAAAATTTCTCAACCTTCTTGAAGGTCCTCTTCAGGTACTGGAAGGTGCTGTAGGGTCTGCCCAGAGCCTTTCTTTTCTCCAGGCTGAACAACCACAGCTCTCTGAGTCTGTCTTCATAGGAGACGTGCTCCAGCCCTTTGATTATCTTCATGACCTCCTCTGGACTCACTAAAGCCTTAGTTTTGGGGCCCCTGGAGCTGGATGTAGCATTCCAGGTAGGGTCTCACCAGAGCAGAGCTGAGGGGCAGAATTCCCTCCCTTTCCCTGCTGGCCACACTGCTTTTGATGCAGCTCGCGCTAGGTTTGGCTTTCTGGGGTGTGAGTGCACACTGCCAGGTTGTGCTGAGCTTTTTATCAGCCAACACCCCAAAGTTCTACTCCTCAGGGCTGCTTTCAACCCCTTTTCCATTCTCTCTTTCCATTTTAGCATACATCTAACCTATTCCTATTAGCCACTGTAGGATTAGCAGAATATAAAGTTGCAGTATCAGCAACCAATAATTTGCAAATAATCCAAGCCACTTGTTGCTACTGAATATCTCTTACATATTTATATGCTGTCTAAAAATGTTAGATATCATTACCTGCATTCTTTAGTATGTCTGCATACCTAAAATTATTTAGATTATATAGTGTTGTTCCACTGCAAAGTGGGAAGGAGAAGTCCATAATTCCTTCTGGGATCCACTCATCAATTATTAGGTTATGGTAACATATGCTGCATAACAGAGGACAAAGTACCTCATCCAGCAATTTACTCTGAGTTGGCATGGATTTTCAAGGAAGACCTAGTTCAGACTTTACCCCTCCCTATACAAGCGATTTTATCAATTAATTAACCTCAGCAGTCATAATTTGTGCTGTGCTTCCAGTGAGCGTTTGCCTAATGTGTGTTTACATGCTCGGGAACACATGCCCTTTGTTTGCTGTTTACTTGGGCTTTTTTCCTAAATAAAAAACTAACTCCAGTCAAAAATCCTTTACTGCAGAGGAGCTCTAAAACAGCCTTCTTAATGGCATTTGCAACAAAAGCATGAAGAATTGCAGTTTGCTTTCTCAGAGCAACCTAAGGGAAAGCAGACACAGCTGGGGTGTGCAGGGCTGCCCTTAGCTGGAGCAATGGGGATGCACTGCCAGAAAAAACCCAAGAGATGTCACTCACCAAACTCCCAGGGCTCCCTCTGGCCCAGGAAGATGAATTTTGCACCAAAAACAAAGACAGAAGAGTCTGAGGGGCATGCCTCATATGTCTCATCCCAGTACGGGCTCCATGCATTGTCAAGAGGTATGGAGCCCCTGCTGCACCTGTGTGCAGAAACTCAGAAATATTACAGCTGTTTAGGCATCCTCTTGGCTACTCAATCACATTTTTTTGGAGAGGAGATATTGCCCTACTCTGTGCTGGTTTGACTCAACGAGAGCTCAGGGGTGCCCCAGCAGCCATGCTACGTCTTCTTCCAAAAGTTGCACAGCAGGAGAGTTATTTTTTCCCTTGGGCCAAATATAAACAAAAGTGTGGAAACTGTATCCTTTCATATATTCTTAATAGTGCTAAATACATTCTCACCCGCTATGTATGTGTTCCATTTTTATGTAAATAGAATAGTTGTGATAGCATGTTACTACCCAAAGTTTATTTGAGGGCAAGTTTATGAAAGAAATGCCTTTTTTTCCTCTGGGTAAGGAAGGGCCCTAAAAATTTCAACAGCCAAAAATTTCCAGAGTTAAAGCATCTTATCTCATTTACCTAGAACCTAATGCATCTATATTTTTAAAGCCCAGAACACAAAGCACACTGTATTCTGGGCAAAAGTCATAGCTCAGCTAACATATGTGTTCCCTACATTTTGTGCAGCTCAAATGTATTTTTCAAAGGAAAAAGTGCCTTTTAAAAATCTCCCCTTTCTATAATTTTAGGTGATTTGTGTGGAATTCTTTAACCTGATTCCCCTTTAGATAATTTTGACAATGAAAAAGTGTATGCCTGTACTATTTACAGAAGTTTGGTCTGTGATGAGAGAACAAAAAGTGCACTATAATGAGAGACATTGAGCCACACTGTTTAATAGATGAAGAGTCCTGACAACAAGGTAGAGTTATCCCTAAACCTTTTTTATTCATGTGTAAACATGAAAATCAGATAAACATATCAGAAAACTATTATCCAAATCTTGGTAACAGTTGTACCATTGCAATTTCATAGTTCAAAGACTACTTTTGAATCAAGTGAAACAGTCTTCAGCTCACAAGACCTTTTCCTTCTTTATAGGAGATTTTAATAATGAAGAAAAATGATAATTTTCTGAGGTTTGGTTTGTTTATTACTTTTCTTGTCCTGGAAAGGCCAATTAAATGAAAAACAAAACAAAACAAAAAAACCAAACAAAAAAAACCTGTGGGAACGTAAAAATATTATACAAAAATAATTTAATACTTTGCATGTTCAGAGTTGCATATGACCAGTGATGAGTCATCCATGTTTTGGTATTGTGGTAAATTTGATTTAATCTTTCTAAAGCTATCCCTGATAAAAAGATATCTGCTTCTCTTCATTGCTCTGACATTTTGTCTTGAATATATCCATTCATGGTAGACATTTACAGTTTCATATTCCTGTAACAGTCATTGGGAATTCAAAGGAATGCCCTTGCATGCCCAAAAGGCAGGATTTAGTGAAAACTATGTGATGGACCAGAATTAGCCATTCATTTTTAGACCTTTGACTTCAGTGGGCTGAATTTGAAGCAAAGACTGATCTTTCCTAACTCCTTTCTATTTATGGCTATATCAAAGGCAGATTTTTTTAAAGCCATGTAGAAACAAAAGCAGAGGACTTTGCATAAGCTTTGAACAAAGATGTACATGTAGAGGGGAAAAGTGAGCCTTAGTATGGTGAAAGAGCAACAACCATTAGAAAGGTGAACATCAACAAAGGTATCTTTTCCCTGATCAGAGTGGTGACATCTCTCAGAGGTGAAAGTATGTGTCTAGGAGATAAGAAGACTTAAGAATAAGAGCTAGCTTAGTATTAGCAGCAAAATAAGCTGTCAAAAATTCATTGTCATTTACAGGAATCTGCATTTACTCCAAACAATTAAAATGGATTAGGTAAATCTCAAAAAAATTGACTGGGAAAGAGGCCTTGTAGAGTAAGAAGATAGCCATCACAGCACTGCATGAAGCATTCAGGACATTGAGTTACTGGCCTTTTTACTGAATTAAGATTAAAAATGAATCTTCCTGCAATCCTGATTTTGTTATCATCTTACTCATAGAATAATTTGAAGAATAATTCAGTATCTTGAATGATGCAGTTTAGTATACAAAGAATTTATCTTTTCTACTGTTTAAAAGTTAACATGTGATAATTGATAGTTGTCCACCTTATACCTTGCTGTAGATGATAATGAGACGCCACAAGTCCCTACCACTGATTTTTGGGTGTCAAAACCATAGGATAAGAAATCACAACCAAAAATAAAAATTAGATTGCACTGGGCTACCATCGGTACAGTTCTGAGGAGCACCCACATCTGTCACTGCTTCTTACTGTAATGACATCCAAATCTCCTCTTGAAACTCACTGAAAGGATGTTAAGAAAGGAAGTTTAAATAAAAAGTCTTATCCTAACCAAAAATATCAGTAAAGCATTTTTGAGGCTCAGGGCTCAAACTGAGGGGGACACTATTGCCTTTGTTTCAAAAGAAAGTAGCTAAAGTCTAATCTTGCTTCCACTGAAGTAACAGACTTTATCATACAAACAGGGAGAGAGAAATTGACTTTGTTTAATAGCTGTGGCTTCAGTTCTTTGTGCTTCTCTTTCCTTAGAGACTCACATGCTTGTAGATGGGCACACATTTTCTGATAAACACATCTCATTGTACTTCCTTTGCTTTCACAGGTTGAGGTTTAAAAGGTGTTCATGCATTCCTTCATCTTTTGTTTTCCTTCAAGTGCTAATGAAAAAAGCAGGGCTGCTGCAATATCATATGCAGGATAAAAACAACAAACCAATTATGTTATAATCATAGCCAATACATTTATTTAGGCAGGGTAACTAGTTCCTCACCAGTTATCCTGCCTAAATAAGTGTATTGGCTATAACAGATCAAAACAATGATATTGGGAAATAAATTGCACACTCAGCTGCTACCAAATACTGATGTTGTTGTCACAAGTATTATTACACCATGCTCTTTTTCTTAATTTCTAGATCTGTGGCAATTCTTATACAATGGACATTGCCAAACAAACGTAATTATCTCTGATGTTTTTAATGTGCTGTGGTAAGATTACAAGGTTGATATCCTTGGTCTACTGGATTGTGTCAAGAACCTGCAGGATTTATCTTTCCAGCATGTCTGTATAAACCTATTATTGGATCATCTCAAAATCTCAAATGAATTTAACCTCCTAGAGCCTCTGTGAAATAGAAAACTCTTATAATTATCACTCTATGTGTTTGGAAGTAAGCATCACAAGCAAGACCAAAAGCAAAGGGAAAGCATAAGACTAAGATTATGAAAGCTACTAAAATGTACCTGCACTCAGGAGCACATAAATTAATTTTAGATGCTTAAATCTTCCTCAAGTCACAGACCCCAAAAACTACAGCATCTCTTTGACTCAAAGGATGGAATTGTTCTGAAGGAGACCTTTTCTTTAGGCCTTTCTTTCATTAATAACCCTGAGAAGGTCACGCTGTAGAAGTTCATTCTGATATCCTGTTCATTGAGTAGCAATCTCAGATTTAGGCAATTGTTTAAAAGGGTGCAGAATAGGGAAATAAATCAACATTGGTGTCAGTTTGTTTTATTTCAATAATGGTCACCATGGAAACAAAGTCACTGACCTATTTCTTTTCATACATACAAGTAAACACCAGGGTTTCCAATTTTCATACACACCATCTTTCATGCCAACAATTTACCTTACAGAATTCCCATAACCTACTATCTTATTGAAGCTCCCAGTTTTTCCCTAAGGGGCTTTTTTACTTTTTGTCAATTTCCTTCACCAGGAAGGCAACGAAAACTGAGTATTGTCATGATAATTCCAGATCTCTTCTAGTTTCACTACACCTACACTTGCACATAGGTGCAGTGACTGTAAACCAGCATTCTAATAGCTGTATGATTAGATGTGCTTCAGCAGTCATGTCTGACTCATCAGATTAATTTCAGATTACTTCGTTCTGCATCTTTTGAAAATACTGGTCAGTGTTACTACACAAGAATATCTTTCAAATGAGAAGCTACCTGCCATTGTATGAACATCATCTGCTTCCAGTGCAGGAGGACTCTCCTCTTACCTCCCCATCATGCCATACTGTTCAGAACCTGTGGATTCATTCTTGGCTTGTTGTATTTGCATAATTCATGTTCATTTATTTGCACTTAGATAAGCTGTAGGTGTCAAGAGCCCACAATATTAACCAGCTGACACCCAAAGTGAATGCGTGCATGTAAGAACGTGTGCCTACTTGCACAAGGAAGAAGATAATGGAGTTTGCAAGGAATGCTGCAAAACCATCAGGCTGAAGTGCCACTTCTCCTTTTATTATTGAGCACACAATAACACCCTCTCCCTAAACTTCTTAAGCATTTACTGCGTATGTTGTGTGCGTGCAATGCGCTGTGGCCTCAAGGATAATCACCCACATGTGTGGGAAGAGAGAGACAAATCATATGGAAATGCTGAAAACTAAAACAATACGATACTTGCTACATTATGGCCTCTGAAACTGTGCCCCGTGCTTGTCTCATCTCAGTAACAGTTAAATAATCTAGCACATTAGCTGCACATTCTAGGCTAAATGCACTGCTAGAGTAACTCCAGAGATGTAATGAATATACTTTCTTCTCCTTTAAGCAATTTAAATCCATGTAACACCATTGAATTTGATGGCATTACTCCAAGACTAAATAGATATAACTATGAACAGAATTATCTGACTGAACCAAGCTGTTCAGAAAGAAATCAAAGACGTGCCAAAGAGCCAGTGCCTTTCATTTTATATTTCTGTGACAAGCTTGACTGCTGTATCTTTCACAGGCATTTTAGGTTTAAGTTAAAGGCATATGAAAATAGTTGTTTTAAGTCAAGTTCATCTACATCACTGTTCATAGCAGTCAATATATGCATTTTACCTGACATGGGAATTGAGTGTTGTCTAGGTCACTTTATAGGGAGATTTGTTGGAATTTTTTTTTCTTGGCTGCTATTATTTCTGCAATCTACTGGGCAAATGTGGTTACAATTTCCTAAGTCCCATTGCCCAAATTTACTTAAACTGCTTCATAAACAGAATTTAAACATGCCTTAGTTAGTGCTTGTGATAGATGAAACTTTTCCTCTACTACACTTCCAAAACTTCTGTTCCAGCTGAGGGCACCAACCTTGCAAATAGATAAAACATGTTTTGTTTCAGTGCGCTGCATCTATCTCAGTGGCCTGTAATCTTTCAAATTTTCCTTCCCCCCTCCGCCTCTTGGGTCCTACCATTTCCCACTGATGAGAGGGACACAGAAGTTTCCTTACTGAGTAACTTTGAGTAAGTCCAAACGCTGCTGTCCACCGAAGGAAGATTTCTGAAGTGACATCAGACAGTTTTTACAACAGCAGCCTGAGGAGCCTGAGCTCAGCAAACAACAGCCTGGGGAATTGAACAGGAAGAGGAAAAACAATAAGAAAAAAAACCCCAACAACAACTGCTTGAGCAGTTGTTACATAATACATTAATACATTAAGATGATTAATGTATTAATATCAGATGCTTTTTGTTATCTCAAACATAAATATAAAGTCAGGGCACTTTCTCCTCATTTTCCTCTTAATATTGGCAGTAGCTCAGAACACTCACTGATTTTATTTTTCAAATTGAAAATATTTTTTAAAGGTTATCTGATGTTTTTATCTTTCAGTTTGTCAGGGATGCAGTATGTTTTGGGGACATAAGGGATGGTGTGTCTTCAGTGCCAAGCAGAGCTTAGCTCTAGTGTGTTGGCTGCCCAGGGTCCCCACATAGACTGAAAATCCATTGAGAATGCAAAAACAGTGCCCTTTTCCTTCATACCATCAGTTCTTTACACATTTAGAGGTTTTTTGTTTATTGTTTATTCTGTACTTTGTTTATTTCAATAACAAAAATTGATTCATACTACACCAGGATCCCATCATCCACTAATACTCCCAGATTAATGGAATCAGTGGTGCTGGCTGCATATTGAGTTTTCCAAAGTAAAAGAACCCTAAAATGTTCTCTGTTTTCCAGGAGACTGCATGGGGAACCCAGAGTATTCTACAGCCTGCCTCAGAGCAGAGTGAAATTTTAACTGTAAGAGTTGGTAAGTTTCAGAAAGAGTTTTTATTTTTTTTGTCAGATGGAGTTTGGAAATGGATGTTGAATAAAACAAAATTTAAACAGGATAAAATAGCCTTTCTCTAATCATTATACTAAACTTGATACAGTAACCACCCACATAAACACAGAATCTTAAAGATTAAAAAATCTTAAATATAGGCATTATTGAGAGAAGTAATTTCAGAGACAGTGAAAGAAAAGTCCAGGTTAGAGAGAGAGTATGCATAGCAATAATATCTCTTTAGAAATATACTCTCCTTCTGGTTTTGGCCACACCCCAAAAGTCTACTTCTGAGACATCCCAAACAATGGAGACCTTATAACGAGAACCTGTGGAACAGTGTCCTGCATCGTGCTGATGATTTATGAAAGAGTGGTTTGTCTCAGCTCTAATCATTCCAAGTACATAAAGTTAATGGTCTCAAAAGACAAGTAAATTCTTCCTGCACACAGCAAACACATTGCAGAAATCCACTTAGATGGTACTAACTTTCCACTAATTTTCTCTGCACTTTCCTGGGGAAGCAAGCAGTCAGCAGGGTACTCCCTTGTATAAGCCCAGATCCTGGAAGTGTTGATTCCTACAGGCAGATTCCTCATTCCATACTTAAACTGCTTAAAAGGAAACAGTCAGATTTTCAAAACTGTGAGAAATGTGCAGTTACCCTGGGCATTGAGGAGATTTGCAGCTTCTAGGCAAGCCAGGTACCTCCTCCTTGGGCATCTAACTACGGCATAGCTCTGGCTGCTCAAACTCAAAAATCTTTGGGTCAGTGCAGAGCTGAAGGATTTTGTAGTGCTTGAAGTTTTTTTGATGTGATTAGGGATTTTTATATTAAAATTATCAAGATGATGTATTTCATGCAAAGACTTCTCACCCTATTTCTCCCTAAAAATTCAAGCCATGCTGGTGTGAGTACCCATATGTGTGCCAAAGGGATTTAACTCAGCCGAGGGTTAAGTGGCAGGAGCTTGTATTGGTGGTTTGGGGGTGGCAGAGGGGGTTGAATAGTTGCAACAGGGGCACAAATCACTGACAGATCACTGCCACTAGATGATTTAGTGATGTTCCACCTCCACTCCCCTGAGTGGAGACTTTCACAAATCCTGTGACACAGCTATATTTTATTTGTGCGTTTGGAGATCTGGAATTCATTTTATTAATCAATCAGCTGGATGTAAATGAAAGAACATGGTCAGATAAAACCTGTGTGTAGGTGGACTGTGATGCACCCTAAGGAGAAGCCTGTTTCTTCTAATAAGGGCTCTCCAGCACCTCGTTTGCAGTCATCCTTCCCCTGCCCTCTCCCACCTTTATATTCACCCCCATGCACAGGGGGCACGGCCCAAATGGTAGTTAGAGACAATCTGCAGATCTTGGGATAGGGAAGATGAAGACAAACCATAAAGCAACATTTTTATTAAACTGGGAATTTGGTGACAAGGACGGGAGAATCCTGACTTCAGGGAGTTAAGAGATGCCCTCTGCTGTAGCTCAGCCACTAGTCAGTGTGGATGCCTGACATTGTCATCTCTTGTTCCTGAGTCATTGTTTTCTTACTTTTTGATGCCATTCTATAAAATTTCTTCTCTTATGATATTTTTTGAGGAAAAAAATTCCCTTTTCAATTCTTGTTCAAAGATTCTCAAGTCTGTGGAAGAAATGGAAAGTGATTTAAAAATAGGATTATTAATTGATAAAAAAGTGATAAATTAAGAGGATTAAATCTACTGCTTACTACATAAAAACAAATTCCACGGGCATAGGCTATGTCATTGCTAAATATTTAAAGTAGATATTGATCTACCTTTATGAAACAAAAGATATTTTTATGATATTTTGCAGGTATATTTAATATACATAACCCAGAAAAACATTTTATATGTGAAACCATGCTTACACACATTATTTCAAGGGCTGGTCCATATGATATAACTAACTTGTTTTAAAGACCAATTCAAAGACAAAGAGTTCATTCGCCTGTATATTTATTAATTCAATATGCAAAATTGCCTTCATTTGCATCCATGGATTTTATTCCCTGTTACATCTCCTTGACAGGAGAAAGCTGAATGGCATGTCAGTAGCAAATAAAAAGCATAAGGGTGATGAGGAGATGAGTCTGTTGTTTGACATATGCAAGTTGCAGTTTAGGACTTAAGAGAAACATATCTTCTCTTGTATGCTAAGGGATCGTATGGTGTTTTAAGAAGGGAATCTCTGGTTTTCTTCTGTCTCTTGCACATGTCCTGTGGGACAAGAAAGACAGATCAGAGCAGTGTCATTGGCTGCATTTCAGCCTCATATCATTGACTTAAAACATCACATCAGCGCATGCTAAGCTCCACTACTGCTTTGTAACTGATTAGTATCATGTATTGATGAATCTTATCTTGTCACACTACTTGGCATGCACCCAAATCTTCCGGTGCACAAAGTAAACAATGAAATTTTCAATGTAATTTGAGGTTTTCTGGTGTAAATTGTGGAAAGTTCAACAAATTTAGAGGTGGGGGTAGTCCTAGCTACACAGAACTTATTTGGTGGCTCTATAATGCCCTCCGAGAAGAGGCAAATACAATTTACAGGGAGCTTCCATACGAGGGGCCTGCAGTTTCTACTGTTCCCAGGAGATGGCATACATCTTTTGGAAAAAAATGTCTGCTCACTTCCTAAAGGAGCAGTGAGGTGTAGGAGGAAATACTTCAATGCACCATTCAGTCCTGCGATTTCCACTTGAAAAATTGAAAGTCAGTTGGCAAACCCTTTGGGATTTAGGAGAGATGGAATGGGGATTGCCATCCACAGAGGAGAGTTTGTATGAATAGCTCAGCAGGAGGAGGGCGAAGAATCCCCACCCAGCAACTGCATTTTCTTTGTGGCATAATATATGTAAGACCATAATACAATGCCCTCCCACTTTCATCTTTCTATATTGCCACTCATCAGCATTACAAAGAATGTAGCTATTAAAAGAACTGCCTCTTGGCACCCAAAAGCCATAGCAGTGTATTTTCTACAACAAAAAACTTGAGCCTCTATTATTTGTTTTGCTACATTTGCAGCAGTCTCCCCATTAAGCTTGCTTCTCACAGCTCCCTGATCTCATTCCCCGTTGGACCTAGATCAGACACTCAAGAGGTCAGGCTGACTTTCAAACTTTCTTGCAGGCTGGCAAGCACAAAAAAGTGTAACTGTAATAAGGATTAAAAAGTTCTCAGATGGGCCTACCAATGTAAAAAGTCCCTCCCTTCCCCAGCTCTGCCACCCTCCGAAACCCTTGGGGTAAACATCGGAGCCAGATTTATCAATAGAGCATTAATTAACCCCTGGTTGTTCAAGACAGCCTTTGCAAGCATTGGGGCCTGTCCTGAAACTTCTACAAAAACATTCTCTGGCACTTCAGTGAGATTTTTAAAAGTCCTGCAACTCCTGGATGGAAAAGAATTTCCATCAATTTCTTGTGGTAATCCCAAATCTTGGAAGTGCAATCTGAGGTAGTGAAGAAGAAGCCGTCAGACGTTGCTCCATCTGCTGACACACCCACGTGTAGGTCTTTGAGGTAAATGGAAACCAGTACAGTGTGATTTGTGACACACTGCCTGCACGTTCAAATTTACATACATAAAACTAAAAATACCCTCGCTGAAAGGGAAGCAACGTGACCAGTGTCAAGGGCTATAAGAACCAAAATCTGATCTATCAGCAACCACCTGCTGACAGCCCAGACTCAGGTAGCTGCAGTGGGGAAAGCAGCGCATGGGCTCAGTCACTGGGGGAAGCTGCAGCCAGAAAGAAAAGCAGAAATAGTTGGGAGCTGGTTGCCCAGGTACTGCAGCAACCAGCATCTCCACCACACATCACTCTGAGGGATTAGCTTGACTGCAGTCTGGGTCAGGTCTAAACTGATCACACAAGGGAGTGTGTGAGGTTTCGGAGGAAATTCCTGAGTACTGAACTCCTGATTCATCAGGTCCAGACCATTATATTGTAGACAACATACACACTAATTTCTGAGAGTGTAGGGAGGGGGTGCAAATTAAAGAGGGCTATAACTCTGATCAGTCTCTACCAGAGGTTGCATATGCTCTTCCTTATGCCATGGGTTGCATGGTTGCGCCTCCCCATCCCTCCCAGGAGCACAGGACGTGGAGCCATTCCCACAGTCACTCTACAAGTGCCCCTAAAGATGGTGTTTGGTTCTGCTGTCATTTTTGGTGACCAACTTTTAGCTAAGGCTTGGCTGTTCAGAACAAGGCACACTTGCCCATCTCCCACAGGATTTCCTGTGGCTTTGAGCAGTGTCTGTGGAGCCTGAACCTAAATGCAGTAAGACTCCAAGAGGCACCCAACATACCTTAACTTCCCTAGGCATCAGGTCCCAAACGCAGAGTCCCCATGCCTGTGACAGTGCACTGTTGGATCACCCATCCTGTGGCTGGGATCCTGGCCCTTCCTGAGCCTTACCATCTGTCCTGCTTTAGGGACACCATCTCCCACCAGGCGGGCACACTGATAGTGGCTGGTGTGCTCAGGTGCTGGCCACCAGTTGTCAGAGATAATGTGGCCCCTCAAAGGCACACTGGGAGATCTTAACTTGACAGCAGGCTCCTCTCAGCCTGCCTTTTTTCCGCTGTGTTTGACACAGCAGAGGTGGAGCCAGTTTCAGACTTTTGGGGATCACAGAAGATTGGGATATGCCTATGCCAGCTGCACTAAAGTAAGTGAAACAGCTGGCAGCAGGTGAGTGGTGTATTTTTAAAGTTCCTGGGGGATGCTTGAAATGCACTTATCTTGATGCTTGTGGATAGTTTTAGAAGAGCTCCCTGGATTTGCTGTAGTCAGCTGTTTGCTTATTCTAACAAATAAATATAAGAAACTGCTCTTCAAGAAATTAAAGGTTAAATTCGGATGCCTTCCACAGGAAATGGAAGTGTAAGGGTGAGTATGTGTTTTGAAATACGGATGTTACAATTCCCATTCTAGCTTGCAAAACAAACCCCAAACCCATACTATGTCACTTTAATGATTTATAAGCACGTCTTTTAAAAAAATCACTTATTCAGTCTCTCATGATGCCTCTCTGGTACACACATGAGGCTCAGCAGCCTGCTTGTTTCTCATGCTGCAGAGATTATTGCTTTTGCTCATGGCCAGACTGTGGCTGCCCAGGAGCAGGTGTGCGATTGAAGGGGAGGTGAGGAAGCTCAAAGCCTTCATCTGCTCGGGCAGGTATTCAACAAGCAGCAATCCCCATCTTGCCTCTTGCAGACAATATTTCAGGAAAAGCAGACAAGCCACACTAGTTGTGGTTCAAGTGGGGTAAATGCACTTCCCTCTGACACTGCCCATTGGGGCTGGTTTGGAGACAGTTGTGCTGCATCTTGAAATGTGCTGGTGAGCTGCTCCAAGCACTGGGGTGGTGTTCAGCAAAGAAAATCAGCTGGCTCCTAGCACTTTCTGACCCTCCCTCTTTAGTCATAGTAAGACAAATTCTGTATTTCTGTTAATCTGAAAGGGCTGGGTCTTTCAAGAGTATCTATATAGCCTGCTCCACTGTTGAGTCCCTCTGACACATGGGTCTTGAGTTCAGAAGGGCTGGACACCCAGGACTGTACAGGTGTTTCCAAGGTGCATCAGAAAAGCAAGAAAGCGCAGCTATAGAAATGTTGCTAGTGAGGACATGAGCACATTCAAATACAGACATGCACGTGCAAGAGCAGAAGTGAAAGAAAAAGTTAAACCGAGATCAAGGTCATGCAGACATGGAGTTATTAAAGCAACGACTACTCATTTAAAATTTACTCTGAACGACTCAGAAATGGAACAAATCAAAGGAAAGTGTTTCTCAGTTTTGTTTGACTAATACAAAATCTAAACCATACTTAATATATCACTGGGTTTCAAAAACTTATCTGACGGCATGGTGTCTGCTTCTTCTGTGAGATTTACTGCTCTTCAGAGCTGAAATATGCCAAGGGGGACCTTTAGCTGGTTATGATAAATGGCTTCTCTCCACTGACTTCACTCAAGCTATGCTATATTGGTCTAATTTTTTAATATCTGACCTAAAGAGCTAAAAATCCTTTGAGGACATGGGCACTAAATCCTGTTTCTAAATGCAGATACTGCAACAGTTTTTCTAAGGACTAAGAACTATTAAAGGGTCAAAGTATGAAGTTTGCAAAATGTTGAGAATATTTCCAAAGACAGAAAATACTTCCCACCTCCTTCTGCCCTGATTGAAATTCTTCTCATTGAAATGCAGGTATATTTTTCATGACTTATCCAGATTCCTTTTTTCAAGGAAGAAGTAGCTCAGCTTGTAAGACTAAATGCTGGTCTTTCCCTTTAACATTCTGCGTGGAATCATGTTACCGGGAATTAGAAACTTTCAGAATCTTTGGAAAAGGCCTCAGCCCTCTTAGCATTGAAATGACAATGATTAATATCATTATTTCAATGATTGCCACTTTATCCAACTGACAGATACCCTGAAGATTTTCTTCCATCATAAAACCACAGCTAAACACCAAAAATGCTTTCTGCTGTAGAAACAACTATCTGAAGATCATTTTCATTTCTCCTTTTCACGTACAACTGTTTGCTTCATTCTCAGAGTAATGTTTTTTAAAAAATGTTCGTAAAAGCAGAAATGAAAGCAATTTAAAAAAAGCTATTTCAATTTGGTTAAAATTGAGACTTTTAAGGTTAATTCTAGTTATGGAAAGCAGCAACAGATAGTCTCAGGAGCAGAAGAGTGAGGAAGAAGACACACTACACTTGTCACCAGGAGCGTTACTGGCTTCTACTCAGGGGAAACATCTGCCAAATCTTGAGCCAATCAGGGTAGAGTTAGCTTGATACAAAACCAATTCTATTCATCAATTGTTAAGGACCAGGCAGGAAAAAATTACAATCTGATCTTGGAGCAGTTGCTGCACCATAAAACTTCCTTGAGAATTGTTTTATATTTCTTCTGCAGTCTAAATGTTTTGATTACCAAGGCAGTGTTTTCCCATGAGGCATGTCTCAAAGAGATGTGGTGCCAGGACCAAGTGGGATAAGATTATAAAATATAAGAAGCTGGAACATGAGAAGTTTGAAACTCAGCTGTGAAAATGTTTATTGGATAAATGTTTACTCTGCTGCATGCTCATATTTATTTTTCTTTCAAACCTTTGAGTTTCCTTACTGCTGCACTGAGACAATTAATTTTCTTTGGAAAACATGGCATGGTTAATTAAACAGGTGAGAGAAAGTAGTTTCTCAACTGTCAGGAGATCCAAAGATTCAATTGCAATTTGCAAAGAATATATTACAGTTGTCAACATCATGTGAATCCTGGATTGTGTGAAAATGATAAACACATGAATGCTGTAGGAAATACTCCTTAGAAACCTGAAACCCTTTAGAAACTCATCAATGCCAGTCCTCTGTTGTTCCAGGTGATCCCAGCGTAGTGTGCTTTTCATGAACAGCTTGTGCTTTGTCTTATGAATACCTAAGGATTTTGCTCCTTTTTTCTTCCTGCAGACTGGCTACTCTGAAACCTCACTATGCTGATGGCTGGGGAGTGAATTAAAAATCCCCTGGCTGTTTCTTTTTGTGCCTAAGTTGTTTTTAGTTTTTGTAACCTGTCCTTATCTCTGATTTTTATCCTCATGGTAAATTTACAAAGATATATTTATGTTCTCTTAAGTCTTCACCTGCTCTGCAATGCAAACTTGGGGGGCATATCTTTGTATGGAGGCGTGTGTGCTGACTTTGGTCCTGTGAGCCAGCCCTGCTTGGCCCACACATCATGGCCAGTGCATCTTCTCTCCAGAACTCAGCCCAGCTCTGGTCTCACAATTCCTGCTCACCAGCAGGCAGCATCAGGGCCTTGAAGATGTGCTGAAGAAGGAAGCTAAAAAAGACTGGCCTAGCTGACCACAGAGATTTGGATGAAATTCAGGGGAAAAACCCCAGAGTTTATGACCTTTGGAAGAAGGGGCAGGCAGCAGGGAGAAATTTAGAAAGGCCAAAGCCCAGTGAGAACCTAATCTGGCTACTACCCTAAAAGATAAGGAATATTTCTATAATTACATTATCAAGAAATGGAGGGCTAAGGAGAATCTCCATCTTTTATTGGATGCAGGGGTAAACACAGTGACAAAGGATGAGGTAAAGGCTGATGAACCCAATGCCTTTGCCTCAGTCTTCCACAGTAAGACCAGCTGTTATCCCAGTACCCAGCTTCCTGAGCTCTTTGGAAAAGAGAGCCGTGGAGGGGAATGAAGCCCCCACAGTCCAAGGGGAAATAGTCAGTGATCTGATCCACCACTGGGACACACACACATCCCTATGGGGGCAACTGGGATCCACCCAAGGGTACTGAAGGATTTTGGCAGAAGTGCTCGCTGAGACAGTTTCCATTACTTCCCAGCACTCCTGGCTAGCTGGGGAGGTACCAGTTGACTAAAGGTAAGCAAATGCAATGCCCACCTACAAGAAGGGCTGAAAGGAGAATTTGGGGAACTACAGGCCTGTCAGCCTGACCTTGGTGCTGGGAAAGGTCATGGATCAGCTCATTTTAGGTGCCATCCTATGACATATGCAAGACTACCAAGGGATCAGGCCCAGCATGGTTTTGTGAAAGGCAGGTCCTGCTGA
>NW_005054311.1:9028010-9055886 GCF_000277835.1 Geospiza fortis
ATCTGATCTCCCTCTATGACAAATGGACCCACTCAGTGAAGGAAGGAGAAGCTGTGGGGGTTGCCTACTTGGTCTGTAGTAAAGCCTTTGACCCTGTCTCCCGCAGCATTCTCCTGGACAAATCGGCTGCTTTTGTCTTGGACAGGTGCACTCTTTGCTGGATAGAAAACTTCCTGGATGGCTGCGCCAGAGAGCAGTGGTGAATGGAATTACATCCAACTGGCAATCAGTCAAAAGTGGTGCTCCCCTGGGCTCAGCATTGGGACCCGTCCTGTTTAATCTCTATCAATGACTTGGACAAGGGAATTGAATTTATTCTCAGTAAGAAGACACCAAGTTGGATGGAGTGTTGATCTGCTGGAGGGCAGGAAGGCTCTGCAGAGGGATCTGGACAGGCTGTGGATCAATGGGTTGTGGCCATTTTGTGAGGTTCAGCAAGGCCAAGTGCTGGGTCCTGCTCTTGGGTCATGAAGAACCCCAGGCAGCACTACAGGCTGAGGGCGGAGTGGCTGGAAAGCTGCTGGTGGAAATGACCTGGGAGTGCTGAGTGACAGTGGCTGAACAAGAGCCAGAGTGTGCCCAGCTGGCCAAGGAGGCCAAGGGCTTCCTGGCCTGTGTGGGGAATAGTGTGGCCAGCTCAGGACCAGAGTGGGGATCATTTTCCTGTACTTGGCACTGCTGAGACTGCACCTCAAACCCTGTGCTCACTTTTGGGTCCCTCAGGACAACAAAGACATTGAGGTGTTGGAGTGAGTCCAGAGAGGGCAACAGAGCTGGTGAAGGGTCTGGAGAATAAGTCCTATGAGGAATGGCTGAGGGAGATGGGGTTGCTTAGCCTGAGAAAAACAGGCTTGGGAGAGACCTTATCCCTCCCTACAAATACCTGAAAGGAGGTTGTGCCCAGGTGGGGGTCAGCCTCTCATCCTAGGTAATGAGCAATAGGATGAGAGGAAATGGCTTCAAGTTGCTCAAGGGAAGGCTTAGATTGGATATTAGGAAAAAATTCTTCATTAAAAAGGTTGTCAAATGTTGGCACAAGCTGCACAGGAATGGTTCTATGACTCTAAACCCAAGCCCTCATAAAAACAGCTTGCAAAAATAGCACTTTGACAATGAACTTGAGCCTGTATTTTCTAGAAGTTAAATCTAGAAATTGGAACAGAAATTGCCTGATGGGGCCAGATCAATGAGTTTAAGCTCTCTGAGGCAGACTGTTACTTCTTCTGTTTTTGCCTTAAATGTAGAATCATGTGGCCTTGATCAGTGGCTTTTTGGTGCTACTGTGATCTAAGAGTCAAGTATTAATAGCTTCAAACAGCAGGGAGTTTTCAACCACACTGTACTATCTGTTGTACTAAGAAAGGCCAGTGCAGTAAGCTTCATTTATATCAGGAGGGGCTTTAAATGATCGAAAAGGCACTGATCTGGGTGGGGAATGAGATGAGGATACTCTGGCAGTGAACTGTACTCAGTGGTAAGATGTACTCCTCCTTACCTCTCATTAGTGACTCCAGACTTTCATTGATTTCCACACAGAAAGATCGAGCAACTATGTAAATTCTTTAAATTTGACTGTTGTTTAATGCCTGTTTTATTTTACTGTTTTTAATGTGTTATCAGTAAACAAGCACTACTCATTGGCCAACTGTTATGTTTTGTCTAGGGTTGCTTAAGTCTCAGCTATTTGTGGAATGTTCCTATATTCCTTTGGGCAGTCAGTGCATGACTCACAATTATCTAATATCTTTTTGGGAAAAAATAGCTCAGATCACTTTAAGGCATCTTTTACATAGCTGTTAAATATTATAGGACATACATACTCACTTCAACACCACCACATCTGCAATTGTGGTTGAAAGTAAGAGGTTCTCTCTATAACAACCAGCGCATGTTCAGTTGTTTGGTTTTTTTTAATACCAGACCCAGATTTTGTTCTCAGATCTTCAGTAGTTTTGGGCTTTTTTCTGATTTTCTTTTTTCTTGAGAGTGAATAAAGTCCTGATACTTTTCCATTACACGTGTCTCAATCTTATTTTGGCAGCTTTCTGAAACAAATAGTTTGCTGACTTTTCTCTAAATCAAAAATATATTAATGGATCTTCAGAAGGGGATGTGCTTTGAATGAATCTGGACAGAATTAGTGACGATGAAATGTTTACTGCAGTACATTCTTTCTGCAAAGCCTTTAGAACTAATTCCAAATGCATACATGACTGCGGACTTTTAATTGGATAATTCTTGCCTGTTGACATTCTTCCAGCTTCATCCTGTAAGGCGATGTGTGTCAAGATTTCAGAGTCACTTGCATATCTGTGTATCCCTATTTTTCATCTGTATGTGTAAACAACTATTTGCCCATGCAAAATGGGTCCTTAGATGTGCAAATACTTGATCTTCTTGCATAGATATATTTTGTAAGCAGATCTGTTTACAAGAATGACTACATAAAATACAGATATGTTTGAAATTAAAAGAAATACAATTAAGTGCAGGTCTATTTACATGAATGACTACATACACAAAAATAAAAAAAAAGAGGGCTTTTAACTCTGAGCTTGGGGACTTCTGTCTTGTACCACTGTCTTTCTTTTTGTCTGTGAAACAAACTCACTAATAGAGTAGTTTTAGCAGTGAGCCCAGCAAATACACTAATAAAACATCTCTGAACATGTTTAACTTCACTGAAGCTTAAGCAAGGTTGAGCACATCAGTCGGTGCTTTTCTGAATTGGACCAGCATTTAGATCAAGAGCCCCATGTTTTTCTATGCTTCCTGATTTCCTATACTGCAAGAGAACCAAATTTCAATGGAAATGGTTTATAAAGGATGCAGCATTAGGTGTTGTCAGGGAGAATCCCCTTTTTTTGATCTATTTCATAGCCAGATTCCTTATGTAATCAAAGTTTATCTGAGAGAGAGCTGAGAAATTCAAACACATGCCATGCGCTGTATCTAACATTTCCATAGTTATTGCAGAAATGGTGATCCTATTGATCTGCACATTAGCTTGCAGTTCTCCAAAAATGAAGTCTGTGACATTTACTTTGCCAGAAAAATTTGTTCATTGGCCTTTGCATTTTATTTGACAGCACAAATACTAATGTTTAATTTAACTGACTGGCCCATTAAGTGGGAATCACATTATTCACGAATAATCAGTGTTCAGCTGGTGGTCCAGGGTCTGAAGAACATTGCATTTGTCCTCATTTCAAACTGGGATAGACAGTTATTGTGGAGCAATATTGCAGACAATTAGTTATGGAGGGTTTTTTTGAGTGCTTCAGTTGGCTTTCAGGTACGGCATAAAAAGGGCAGGGCAAACCTCTGTCTTCTGTGATCCACACTGTGGTTCTCTTCCAAGCTTTTTGTTTTCGTTCCTGTGCTTCCCATCCCCCACTGCTCTTAGTATTATCATTACAAGATGAATGTGGAAATTCAAGATCTTGGCCCTGGAACCTGCAGTTTGTTGGCTGTACTGGGACCAGGCAGGGCTGAAGATATTTCACAAAGTTAGAAAGAACCAAGAACACCTGACTGGTTTTATAATTTGTGATGGTGATTTTAATGGCTCTTAAAATTAGAAGTAAGTATCATGACACTATTCCATAATAAAAACACAATACTTCTGGTTAGAAATATTCTGATTTTCAATGTACATGACAAGTTTGTACCTATTTTGATACCAAATTTTCTCTTTTGCCCCACCCTCCATATTTTTGCTGATTCATGTGTGATTATCACTAACTTAATACTAGATAGATTAATTTATTTGTACTTCAGATATATAATTTTAATCTCATTTATAAATATGTATAGTATGCTCAGCCTTTTAAAAGTATAACTTTTTCTATGACTTTAATTAGATTTGGTTTCTTTTGCAAATATTTTGTTACTATTTTCATTAAGTTTAGTTCTGACTTTGCAAAACATCTGTGCGTTTAGCTCAATTTTTTAAAAAACGTGCAAACTTTTCTGTGCTAAATGGTTTAATTCCCTGTATGCTCCCAAAATACCACTTAGTGAAAACCATCCACAAAGTCTGTTATTTAGCAGCAGTGCTCAAGATAGCAAAGATCAGCTTCCATGTGGACAGAGCCTTCAGATCAAACAGGAGGAACGGGCTAAGAGATTGTATGACTGTGAACAGATGAAATCATGTGACGAGCTTTATTGCTGGTGAAATCTGTTTCCACTTGCTGCCACCCACTAATTTGACAATAGATTGCATCATGTGGTTGCAGCAACTGAGATGACTAGCAACCATTTTAAAATGCTTTCCTTAAAGGGGAAAACACCCTACTAAAGCAGCGGAACAGAGGGGCAGTGTTGTGAGCACATTTTAAATTTTAGATAAATGCAGTTATGTTTGCTGCTGTATATTAAATTTAACATTGCCCAAGTATTTGGTGAGGAGCTATGTATTAGCCAAAATTTGTTTATTTAGAGATTTTTCTTAGTGGACAAAAACAGCTAGGAGGTTTGTTAACAGTAATTTAGCTGATCCTAGAATTGCAATTACCACCTAAGTGCTGTATGGGAAACACACAACATTTTTCAAAGCAGAAAAATAAATAATAATGAACCCTTAGCTTAAAAATGCAATTCTCTCTGTGTTCTTTTCTTGTAAAGAAAAATCTACATTTCAAAGGAATATTTTCTTACATATGGAAATGCTTATTTTCTAGCTACTGAAGATCTGCCAGGAAATATTACAGAATATCATGTTCAGAGTTTTAGAAGGCAAATTGCTTCTGCATACGCTGTATCTAGCAGACAGCTTTATGGTGCTCTTTACCTGTCTGTCATAACATCATCAGTTTTTCCAAGGTACCTGAAGCCTTTGAAAGTTAAGGAGTGTAGCAGTACACCTTCACATGACACATGTATTTAGCAATGCTAATCTGATTAGCAAGTAAATACAAACTACAGTTGTACATGCTTTAAACCCAATTATTAAATGTTCCTTGATGGAGGACAAAAACAACTTTGAAAGTAAAAACTGGCTTCAGAGTAAGATGAATTTTAAAGAGCAGTAATCAAAGCACACTTATCATGGCTGTGAACCTTTAAAAATGAGTTTCAGATGGACTTTATTGTCTTATTTTATATCTTAGGGAAGCAAGGAGAGCCACCTTAGCTGTGGAAGAGTTGGCTTTTTAGATATAAACACTGACTTTAAAACATCTCAGCAGCGTTTTCAGATTGTCACAGTGAGCAGAAACATCCATGTTGTCAGCCAGATGGGAAATTTCATATGCGTTTCTTAAACCAGTTAATTTTCTTCTTCAGTGCAGAGAAGCCAAGAGCTAATGCTGAGGTCTGGGACATACTTTCAATTGCTTTTTGTGTCAAATTCCATGCACCCAGAAAGTCTTACTCTTTTATTTCTTTGTTTGGTTTTATATTAGGGAGAAACCAGTGCATTTCTGGATGTTTGTTCTCAATTTGCCTTAAACCACTCTAGTATTCTGACAGAAAAAAAAAATTCTTTGAAACTGTCAGAATAATTTGAAAAACTGATTCAGAAATAAAAACTGAGTTCTCCTTCTCCTTAGATTCCATATTGAGACAAATTTTAACTGCTTGAGTAAGAGCTGCAGAAATGCCCTGTGGCGCTTGAGGAAGTTTTCATCATCACTGAATTTACCACTTATTTGGTGTACCTCTTGTTTTAACAAATCGTGCAAGAAAAATGTTCTTGGTACCTCTCTCTGCTTAGTTTCTTTCCTTACCAGTACATTTTTTGCTTGCTTTTTCTTCACTCCACATTACAGAGTCAAGATCAGTTTTATTTATTGGGTCAGCATAATGCAAATAAATCTCTGCTGTTGGTTACTTGCAAGAGAGCAAGCCCAGCCCCCCTGCCCCTGCATCTGCTAACCAGGGAGGGGCAGCCACCCTGGGGAGATCTCCTGAAGGCAGCCATGGCCCAGGGCAGCTTTTCAGAGAAGGAGAAAAATTAATTCAAACCCAAAGCTTTTTGAGGGGATGGTTCTTGCAGGCAGGGGTGAGGAGTCAAGAGAAGCACCAAGTGGGATTTGAAAATGAAGCACGTTGAAACTGTGTTCCTTGGGAGTGCAACCATTGTAATGCACTTGGGGTTCACACTTAAATTTTAAAAGCAGATTTTAGCAAAGTTCAGAACAACATTTCCTGACACTTAATAATTGTGCAAGCACATTTTTGAAAAGCAACAATAGAAAAAGATCATCACAGGTTCCGAAATTATGAGGAAACCTTTAAAACATCTAGGTTTTATTTTTTAATCAATACAATCAAAAATCCTGCCTGAAATATGAAACAAAAACAACACCCTGCTCCCTAACTGCTGTTTCTACGTGATGTCATAAGTGGGTTTTGAGCAAATGAAATACAATTGCAAGGGCAAAGAAAACAAGGGATTTCCTACTCCACCTGAAATTGCTTGTGTTCACAAAGAGGATCTGTGGCCATCTTACAGGAATGCTACCACATCAGATGCATTTAAGAAATGGTTGACAGCTTGGTGATACCTTTACCTGCAGTGCACCACATTGTGTGCCTCCACAATGCTACCAGTTTTGATGGTAAATGATTAGTAGGCGTGTAATTCAAAGCATTAACCTCGCTCAGCTTGGCATCCAGACAATGGAGGAAAATAAGGTGTAGGTTTCAGTCTGGTGAAAGACCCATGGAAAACTAGAGAACAAAATGACATACTAACCCCCTTTTCGTGAATGTAGTGTTCAAATGACTGTGACAGAAATAAAGGGTTTTCATATTCTATCATGAGATCCCCATGCACCACAAGCTGTTAAACAGCACAGCTGACCAAGAGATGAGTATGATTCAGTTTTATTATGGGTAGGCTAACCTCAAAAGATGCAACAGATCTTTTCAGTTCACAGAGGGATAAAATTACCTATATGCTTATGCAACCTCTATTCAACCCTCTTGCAAGCCAACAGAACTTCCACTCATGATTATAAAGCTAGACGTGTGTAGAAAGATCTTTAGGATCAGAACCTAGAGTTTGCCCCAGTTCCTAAGCTGGAAATAATATCCCAAGCAACTTACAAGAAATGTAAGTGGTTTTGAGTTAAAAAAAAGATAAGAATGAAAAAAGGCAGTTATGTCTTCAAATCACCACAAAACTTCTTGCAAGAGAAATTTTGAGATTCTTTTGCAACGTAAAAATGTATTGCCTTTATTCACCATCACTTATTTTTCATGATGAATGCAGCAATCTGAACCTCATGCCCACTTTTTTGCTAAGTGTTTCATCCTTTACAGGCCCTTACACTCAACAGTCCTATGAGATTCAGCACTATTGCTACAGTAATTCAAGGATGTGTCTAGAGCTTAAAAATGTTGGCTTGGATCTCTACTGGAATTTGCATGTAGCCTTGCTGGTTGTGTCTCTTCTCAAAAGTTAATTCAGTTTTTAACTTTGTAGTTGATTTGATTGGCTTTTGCCTCTTTGGTGTGCATGTGGTCCTTCTGACACGTTGGTTAGGTGCTAAAGCCTTCCCCTCCCAGTCTCTCTGCCCCCATGGGGAGCTCTGGCAGGTATTCCTTGGCACCATGAGGAAACCTTGTTCTTAGCAAGAACTGCAGGGCCCTTGGGTCAGGTCCCACAGATCCTTTCATTCAGATTCCTAATTCAACCAGACCTGAAACTCTACACACATAAACTGTACACTTACTCAGGAAAGGATTGGCGGAATATTTTCAGTTTTGGAGACAGAGACTCAGGTCCCCTCACTCATGTGGCATTGACAAAAAGAAGGTGATCCAGGCAGGAGCTGGCTGCTCCAGTGTCCAGCTGCATGGGAGTGAGGGGCCCTTCTGAGGTGCTGAGAAGAGCCCCATGCAGTCTATGGTACAAGTATAGGACCATCATCTAAGGGTGGCAGCTGTGGAGAGCAGCATTCCCAGCTCTGGGTACTGGACCCAGCCCAGCTTCCTTGTCTAAAAGCAGCCCAACAAAGCTCAGGTGCCAGTGCAGAGGCAGTGAGGTGAGGAAGGGAGGGAGGAAGGTTGTAAGGTTGAAGGTTGTCAATCTTTTTGGTCTGAAGAAAAATACAGAAAAAGTTGACATCACTGAGATACACAAGACCTTTAAGACTTCAGGGAACTGAAAGGACTGAAAGTCACTGACTGATTCAGTCAACTGTCCTGAGGTAAGAATTTAGGAGATACTTTGATTTTTTTTTCTTTTTCATTTCACCTTTTGAGCAGCTAGACAGAAATGGCACTGATGAATCATTAGGGTATTTCTCTCATTAATCTGGGAAGCTGCATGACTTATTGAAAAGTCAAAAAAAGACATTTTATCTTTGTCAGTGCCTACAGATGTTTGGATGCTGTTGCAATGCTGTTGCTCTTAAGGTCTTGGCCTCTGTATAAAAGACTCTCACTTCTGACTCATAAGGACCTGGTCTGTAATGAAAAATTATTCTCTCTGCTGATGAGAGGCAGTAGAAGCGAGTATGGTGACCAGACAAAAAAGGTCATGGAAATTACATTATTAGGTTAGATGTTAAGTGGGCTCTAAAGGTTTAAGTTTATGACTGCTGATTGTTGTTTAACAAAATGGTTATGAGTGTTTATAAAGGACACAAATCCCATTAGGTGGAAGAAGAAGGATTTGGGAAATATAAGCACAAAGGCACTTGCCCAAACCTCCCATCCTGTGTGAATGGTGGCAGCCAGAAGAACTGAACAGCAGGAGATGCTTTCCCATTGTGCAGAATGTGACCAATAACAACTGTTAAGAACTTTTATTAATCTTACTGAGGAGCTGCATTTTCATAGAACTGTTCTTTATTTTTTTCCTCTTGTTAATTTTATCTCTTACTTCTTATTTCTTGGTTTTAAGGGAAAAACCCCACCTTGTCTACATACCAAAGTGAAACTCCATTTTTCAACAAACTAATTTTTTAAAAATGGCAAAATTCTGATTGTTCTGATCTGCATCAGAGATCAGTGTAATTACTCCTAGTACTCCTTATCATTCACTGGTCATGCATGAAAAGGACAGTTTTACAGTTTATGCCATCATTCTTAGCAGAAAGTATAAGATGCTGAAGCCTGGAAGATACTAGGAAAAAGAAACTGTCCACAAAATATAATGATTGATGTACATCATCCTTTGAAAACTTATAGTCATAGTATTTTGAAGGAGTTAATCTTGCTTCAGAGAAGCTGGATAACATCTTAGTTAATTTACTCATGGTATAATTCAGTTTATTTTCATTTCTTCCTTTAAAATCTCATGAATTTCAAACCTTGAGTACCATGTGGGCTTGAAAAACATCATCAAATACATTTGCAGTGGTAGTTCCTCTTCTCCCTTCCAGGTTTGCTTTGACATTTTTCAGTGTATTCTTAAGGGTCTAGATAGTGGTTTGTGTGTTTTTTTATTTTACTGATTTGGGCAAATACTCAAGTTCAAATTGCTGTGCATGGATGATTCCTCTGAGCTCACAAAGATGGAAACCACACTGGGGTATTCAGAGCCAAAGTGATCGTGACTATCCCAAACCTTCAAGCTGGAAAGTACAACCAGTGAAATTCTGCAAAAGCAAGAGTTTAATTGTAGTGTTTTTAATGAAAAACTGCTTGTAGAGGGGCAGGTAATATCTGACACAGGAGTGTCTACACAAGCGTGATAGCAGTGGCCTTGTATTGTTGGAAGAACTGGTCTAACCTGACTAATGGAAGTTCAGGATTTTATCTGGCTTCAAAATTAAGTGTGGATGCATAAGTAGGATGATCTATACAATTCTGTAGTATAAACAAAACAAACCAAAAAAAAAAATCTCAGTTCTGTGTCTGACAGATTGTGTTCCTATAAAATAACCACATTTACCTGTAATTGAGATTATCACACTGAAAGGCATGATTTGTTCAGAGAGCACTATAATGGGCCTGGGTAGGTGCCATCATAAACAGAGACTTACTTTTAAAAACTTTTTTTTTTACTGAGAAGTAATGGCTGCTCAGTTCACTGTTTCCAGCAGCTCCAAACAGCTGGCGTTGCTTCAATTATAGTGAGCAGGACTTCCTTTCTGTTATGAAGGAAAAGAGCTGTCATATTTTTCTGTAAAGAAAAAGAAGATGGGTAAGATATGATTGTTATTTGCAAGATTGTGAGAAAGGGCAAGTGACCAACCTTGAGATGATACAGACTTCACTCTTACCATTTACAAGGTTGCCTGCACAAAGCCTTGCTCAAATCAGTGGGCCTGAAAAAGGAGCAAAATCACTGCAAGTCTGGTTACATTTTGGGCTCTGTTGATTAAGAGAGCTGTAATGTACATTTGATTAAATGGTACATTACAGCCTCAAAGCTCAGGAAAACCACTAAGTCATCATCCTATCTGTCATTCCTGGGCTGCTTTGAACCCAAGCGTGCCCTGCTTACATGAATTAGAGTTGATAGAAAGGACTGACCCGATTTATGAGGGACATGCAATCCACAATACAGAGAGTACAGATTGCTGCAACCACTCCCTCCTCTGTCTCAACATGCACATTTTCCAACTGGTTTTGGGCTGTGGGCTGTGGAAACAGGAGCTTCTGCACCAATTGTAAAGCTGGTTGAAAATGTGAGCTTCTGTGAAAAAAAATGTGCACATGAACCATTTATTGGTTTTTCCTCTATCTGGGAGAATCATTCCAGCTGGGATCTTCCTCCATGGAGAACTCCGGTACCCATTTCAGGCAGCACACAGAAGCCTTGCCTGGTCAAATTATTTTACCTAGGAAATGTCAGGCTTAACTATAAATAATGACAATAGCATGCCATGATAGCTGTTAACCTGCCAAAAGTAGATTTCTTAATGTTAAATTAAAATTTTAAAAAATAACCAGGAATCAAGACGCAGTTTCATTATGTTTGCTTGAACTTTCCTTAATGTTTCAATTCATCAGTGAGTTCTTTTGATGAATGACAAATTAATCACCATGCTTCAAAAATAATACCATGAGAATCCCACAGCAAGTAGAAATCTTTCCTTGCAGAATATTTTTCCTCTGATGCATTGCAGCATTTTTTCTGAACACATACCTGTTACACACCAGCAAAGTGTTTAACTCCTAAAGAAGGTTGTACCCTTATTTACAAATTAAATGTGTATTAATTGAAAGCAGTGTCTGACACTGGAAATAACCAAAGCACTGACAATTTCTAAGAGGTTATCTCAACACCTATTTTTCTGTTACTAATGTAAAAGTCTTGTTGTTACCATAGAAACTGGCATATCTCTACCTACACTTCTCAAAGAAACACACCAATATACTAATGTTTGTGTGTGTATGTCTGTGTGTCCCACCAAGCGCTTGAAGGTCATCCTGAATTCTGTTAATAAGTGGGGAAAGAAATGAAACAGCATTAAGCGACAGTTTATTGACATCAAGCCTGAAAATCAAACTGATATTCAAAACTCATCAGACAAAGTTGTTCTGCAGTTCAGACAGAGGTTCCTATCCTGCCAGCTACTTTGTGTTTCCCAAATCCCCTGCACCCATAAAGTTGCTTTGGGTTGGGATAAATTTATCCTTGCAATGAGCATTTCAAAAGATAGTAGTAAAGAAGAGAAGGTTTTGGGTTGTTTTTTCCAGAAATGCTCTTCTGAAAGAAATTTACATTTGCTATTAACAGGTCAGATCAATAATTCACATCACTGTTTTTAATTTTATGCACAAACATCAGAGTAGTAAATTTTTGTTTATTTCCTTTTTGATACAGTTTCCACTTTCATTAGAGAAAAGTTAATCCATCACAACCGCTCTGTGCTCTGGAAGGAAATTATTTTAGCTGGCAAAAGTGAGACAGTTCAATCAGGTCCCTATCTAATTTTTATTAATTCTATAGTTCTGCTTGTCACTTGGATACCATCTTGACAGAAGGGAGAATGCTCAGGTTGTTGCTATGTAGAGTGTGAAGGAAAACATTTACAGCAGAACTATCAAGTAAATAAATACAGTTACATCTTTAAATATTTGTTTCTTTTCTGTCTCTAATTTTTAAAACACATATAGCCTCTGTCTTTACTGTCTCTCCATGTGCTATTTGTATGATCCCCAGATTCTGTTCTATAAAGCACTGTGTTGCTCATGTCAATTTAAATATATTTTGATGAGAGAAAAGAAAGGGAATTTTAATTTTGAGGGCTTATTTCTTCATATATTGAACCAGTGAACCACCATTATGGCTAGAGTTTGATTGTAGCCTGGACTTAGTAAACTTTAAGGATTTTAACAAGCTCTAACTTCCAAGGGTAACTAAAAATTGCATTACAGCATAAAACCTTCTCAGCAACAAATCTGTCTGAGCATTACAAATGGATTTTTATTTACGAATGTACTTAAGTATACGAAATTCATAAATTTCTCTTCCTTATTAGCTTACAGAGGGATTGCATGTTATGGTTTGCTAAGAAATGCAATATTGGCCACATATAAACTAGGCTGAAGGAGAAGGAAAAAATAAGTTGAAAAAGTTTTTCAGTTGGAGTTTTGAGGAGACTGCTGGGATAGAGATCTGAGAGCAACCTTTTTCATCTTTACTTGCAATGAAAGAGGGAAAAATATTGTTCTCAAATGCTGTCTGCAGGACCTTGGTGTGTCTGTACATAAAACCCTCAGGGATATGCAAGTGCTTAAATATAATAGAATTTTGCAACTACAAAAATGGATTTATATAAAGTTATCAAGGAAATTCAGTTGAGTTCTGTAGCCCCAGAGCTCAATGGAATTTGAGTTTGCTATTTTCTTTGTTTTTCTTGCAAAGTCTTGTACTTCTTGAGAATCATGGAAAGGAGAGAAGGGTGTGAAATGGGTGAGAATAGGGCTGCATGAGACTTACTAATCTCCAAGTGAGAGATTTAAAATATTTTTTTTGCTTAGGCAAAAGCTGAGAACAGCCTGACAGACCAACAAAACTAACAAAAAGTCTTGGTCTTGCTGTGGTAAGTGTTGGAGCACCTCACAGTGAATACCTTCCTAGGATATTCCCAGGGTTCACAGCTGAGAATGAACTCTAGCTAGGGATTGGAAATGTTTTCTATATTCTAAAGCTAACTGAAATCTCAAATGCTGTCTCCTTCTTGTATTTAGGATGCAGTCTGCAGCCTGCAGCATCATGCTGCTGAATGAGTAGCAGTCAAAACTTAAAAGGTGTCCAAGGTTTATGTACCTGAACTCCAGAAGGTGACCATGGCAGCCTTCAGTATGCTGTAGGACTTAGGGAAAAGGAAATGGGGTTTTAGATCAGAAAGTTCTTAAATTCACAAAACTCCCTGTAAAGAATGTTTTGAACCATCAAGCTGTAGACAACAACTGAACTAGTTTCCACGTCACTATAATGCAAGGACTCTGACTTGGATGTTTTTGGATTCCTTTTAGAATGGCCAATCAAATAAAAGTGGTATGAATCTCAGTGTTTTGATGTTGATGAGTTTGTAGCATCCACAGAAAAACTGTTAATTAGATTTTTTTTCCCCCGAGTTGTCATGTGGCTATAGGCTTTAGAATGTAGCAATTTGGCTGAAATTTTGGACTCAAAAACTTTCCCAAACACAAACTTACATCCAGTGAAAACACTCAGGTTACACCTTATTTCATGCTTCAACCATGCAAAACCATTAAGTCTGCTATAGTGTTTCAGCATAAACCCATAAATCACCTTGAGAGGAGTTGAAAGGCCACAGAATCAGTGACCCTACTCCAAGTTTTGAATTCACAGCAAAATTGCTAACCAATTAGCTTTCATCTTAGACTTTTTGTGCAGGTCTCCTTAGACATTACCCATGTTCTTTAACTGTATCCCTGAGTCTTCCAGTATTTAAGAAAAATGCTCTGAGTAAACAAATGCCACAAATAGGAAACAGGCATACACTGTCTGAAAAGGCCTGTTTTTGATCTGTCAGAAGGTGATTATCTTAAAATTAAAATAGTAATCCCAGGCTTGTACTATAATTTAGGACACCTCAGTATGAGAAACGAGTGAATAATTTTCAAAAAAAAATTGTATTTTCTCTTTTAGAGAGTATCTTGAATGATTGAATACAGGAGAAGTAGAAACACTCTGGAAACACCCCAGTCTGTTCCACCAACAATGTCAGAAGGCAGTCAGGTCAGAGAATAGCTCACTTGGATGTAGAAGAACTGACTTGTATTGTGAGCAGCTGAAGATCGATTTCAGCACGTTTGTCTCTGGGGATTGCATTTTTAGCGTGTTAGAATACGTTACTCCGAGTGTACGTGCAATTCCAAAATGAGTCACGTTTGTTTCAATACATGTATGCCATCTTCATGTAATGTGAGCAGCAGCAAACAGGAAAAAAATGCACTTTTGCATATGTATGTGTTTGAACATTGTTTAGACATCCTCAAAAATGGAGTATAAAAGTCTCCAAAATATTCTGTTCTACCCCACGAGGAACAGATTAGAGTTGTTAACTGAATCTGTTCACAGTGAAAACACACACTGTGGATGCCCAGTTGTAAAGACAGAAAGCCTGATTCATTCCTGTTAAACAGAGCTGTGGAAGAAATCCATGTTGCCGTCCATGTGTGGATAACAACCATTCCCTTATCCTAGCCATCTTGTACTTTGACTGATGGAGATAATATATTTTAAGCATGTCGTAATGCCAGATTGTTGTGGCATAATCAAGTCCCTAAAATTATATGCAAATTTTTGAAGCTGAAAGCAAAAGACTCTGTTTTTACAAGGTTGAACCAGGTAGGGAAACATTCTCCCAGTCAAGCAGTATTTGCCTTAACTAGAAAAAATTACTATTTGCTTAATTTTTTTTGCATTTAACCAAAGGCAAATTGTTGTTAACAGATGCTGGTTGGCTGCAGGATGGTGGCTTGAGAGCGTGTTAGTAAATATTCTTGACAACAAACTTTTTTAACATAGTCAAGAGAAACCTTTAGTGCAGCCAAAATATCTGCAGAATTCACTCAACATGCTCAGATGTAAGTCATCTTCTGTTTCTTTACAAGCAAAGAAACCACACAGTAAAAAAAGCTAAGCAAAAACAACTGCAAAAAAATCCTTCACAGTGTGCATTTGAATAAATAATGTAGTTTTCTCCGTAAGGTTCAACAGTGGAAAACTGTTGCATAATATTTCATCATTTATATGTATTTCATACATTTTATTTAATTGCACAAGATGAATCAAACATATCAGCAAATCCTGCTATAGGATAGTTAACAAAAATAAATTATTCTGGTATGATTTGCATGGAATATACCTGCCTTTTTTGTTGTACTGGTACACCAATTGCTTACCTGGAGAGAGAAATTATTTGCCATCAGGCACATAGTAACAGCAACTGAATCATGCTCTACAGCTAGTATGAAACACTATGGCTTTGAATTTGGGCATGGGCTTTATCTTGGGAATAGTCCCACAGAAACTGAGGAAAACATGAGAATAGATAGGTAAGTCTGTGTAGTGCCAATGTAAGTTAAATGAATTATGGCAGACTTATGAGAAACTCTGTGTTTCATAGCTATTAACATAAGCATTATCAATACTTTTTCTGTGTGTCCAGATATGCGTTTAAAAGACTTTCTGGTAGCAGAATATTATATGTCTTCAGCGTGTATCCACTGATATCTTAGCTGGAGATTTAAAAAAATACCATTGAATCTCCTTGGGATTTGCATTCCTAAATTCTAAAGTACAGACTGATTTTAGAGTACAGAATTGAAAATCATCATTATCTTTTAACTGAAGATATAAATTAAAATTTCCAGCTTACCTTATTGCTCCTAAATGTGTGTCAGGAAAGGTGGTTGCACCTTTTCCATTTTTAGTTGAATAATTTAAAGTTTGCAATCAAGGGCTTAAAAAACTATCCATATTGCTAATGCTTTTAGGACATGAAAACAGTGTCTGCAGCATTGTACAGAAGGCTATCTGATCAGTGGAGTGTTGAAAATATGTGCATAACACTAAATTTCTCAGGAAGTCTATCCAAGGTAGAGGGAACAAATAACGCAGTGTGATGAGTCACTAACAAATGTTTTAGCAGAGGTGAAACTGCATTATGCCAGCATTTTGTTAGTAAGAGCGGTGCATCTTCATTTTGTGCTTATTCTGCAGTGCTAGTGGAAAAATATTTCCACTACAGGGGCAGTGAGCATATGTAATGCAAACATTTTGACAGTGAATGTAAACAGCTTTCCTGCATTTTAAACCATTAAATCAAGGACACAAATTTCCATGGTTTTGCAGATTGTAATCTTTGCTGACTATAGAGAAGATGGTGTTGCATCTGTTTTGTGTTTATAATTGCATGCTATGTTGTGCCACTGTGGCTGAATTTTAATAAACGTGAGGGTTATTAATTGTTATGGATCCTCGGGTCTCACTTGTAATGTGGTGCAAGATCCAATAATACATTACAGACAAAATGTTTTAAAAGAAATAAACAGTGATTGGGATGACTCAAATATTGCTCTTCCTTGCACATCTGCTAGAAAAGTACGACAGCCTGCCCTCATTTGATTTCTGACTTCTTGTTTTCCAGTTTCAGTCAGTTGACTTAAACTCTATGTTTTTGGCTTGCTGCATGACCAGGAGCCTCAGGGGAGTACTCTCCATCAGGCTGCTCTATCTAGGTTTCTTTCACTGCTTCTGTCATTGGAGAACATGCAGGGTCTGTCCAAAAATGCTTTCCCCAGCTTTCTTCTCCATCTCTCCACCCTGTCCCAAAATAGTTCTGCAGGGAAAATGGAAGTCTTATTGAGCTGACACAGAAAGCACGTGTCAGGATGGGCTCTGTATGCCAGGGAACAGTGCCCCAGGGAAAGAAGTAGCCACAGACTTGTGGGTCAGGAGGAATTTTGTGGAGGAGGAAAAGCTAAAAAATTGAGTTACCAACAGCAGGGCAAATGATTTGTGAAAGAGGTAATTTGACTCTCTCGGCTTAAAGGAAAAGTTTTCTTTTCCAATAAATTATTTCTTCCCTTGGTTAGTAAATCATTTCCCCTTCCTAATACACTTAATTTGCTATTCCCTTTAATTATTGCTTGTCCAGGTGGATCTTAAAGGCTCCAACTTAAAAGGAGTCTAACCTAACCTTGGCAAAAAGCCACCCCCTGCCACATCATTAACTGAAAGACAATCGTACTCTGTCTTGCTTTAAAATAATACAGACAGGGTTCAAAATGCTGCAGTAAGTGTTTTTCTCAAGGCAATATCTTGCATTAATAGGAAAGACTGTGGTGGGGGTTGTGTCAGGCCCATCAGACCCTTCTTAAATTAAATGACAGTATATTAATATCAGAGTTTGTGTCCCTTGGATAATGTAGTTTCACAGAGATGTAGGGGATGGTATTTCTTAGAGGAAAATTGCCTTTGCACTGTCATTACCCGGCTTTAACACTAACCTGTTACAATATAGTATTGTAACTGACTTCCCATGGGAATAAAAAAAATTGGAAACATAGTTTTTATGGAAAGAAAAAACGGTTTTTTTCCCATCCTGATCCTAAAAGTATTGAGCTGTGATTATCTTAAAACCCTGTTTCTATCTCAGTATATGGGTAGCAAATTTGTACATTGGGTTTTATTTCTAAATCTGCTGTGCTGCACTGTAGAACATCTACTGAATACTTTGACACACAGCTGTCTTGTCCTGGAGTTTTACGGTTATTTCCAGTAGCATATGATATGTTCCTTGGATCTTTGTATCTTGTGGGAAGGAAATGCGAGAGAATGGGTGAAGAGAAAAAGAACAACCAGAGAGAAGCAACTCTTACCTCTTTTTCAGATACGGTTTACAAACCGAGACACCCCAAAATCCCAGGTTGCCTGATCCCTCTCTGCACGCTTCCCACAAAGACCCAACTGGCTCTGTCTGCTGTGAAATACCTAATGTGTCTACAGCTTTTATAACATGCTCCTCCTCAAAGCATTTAATCTTTGCAGGAAGATGGCCACTGTATTCCCCTTCTCTCCTGAAAATGTGTTTGGGAGCTCAGGTTTGAAAGGGCCTGGCATGCTGATTCCCAGAGACACATCAACGGAGCAGCCGTGGAGCAGTGGGAGCTCCCAGCCCAGGAGAATGTTTGGCACTCTAAGGCACAGACTGCAGAATGATTCTGCATTTTAAAAGACCAATTATCAACTGTCAGAAGAAGAATATGATGGATAAGGTGTCTTGCAAGATGCAGCTGGAGCCATTCTGACTATGCCAGCACCTTAGGAGTGTGCTTGAGGCACTGAAGAAAAACTTTTCAGACAGAGAAAGCAGCTGGTCAGTGTTGTGGAACATCACTGATCTACCACTGAAGAAGGGAGCAAACATCCCAGTGCTGGGGTCTCTGTGCCATGCCAACCTTTTGGTGGCAGAGGAAGGGTACTGCTGGGTGACATTGGTAAGGGCCAAATTCCTATTTATGCCTTATCAGATTAGGATCAGTCTTGCAAACTGCAAGTCTGAACTGCAGCTGCTGTGCTATGTCCAGGGAATCCTTAAATTTTTTTATTCTTACAGCACTGGAAAAATATTGCTAATTACTCAAAATGCCAAAGAATAGCTGTTTGAGCACATGCTAGAGTTTGAAAAAAGAAATATGGGAAGTCCTCCTTTTTAAATGTTTATTAGGATCCTCTACTTCTCTGTAATTTTAGAAGACCAGCATTTTGGTCAATTGTTATGGCAAGGATATAATTTAGTCTGTCTCTCCTTACTAATTCAGACTTTTCTGAAATAGCCAGCTAACCAGCCTCATGTAGAAGTGTAGAAGTTTCTTTAGTCACCACATTTAGTGACATTAAGCTTTCCTTCTACTCTTATTTTTTATTCCAACTTTCAAGTCCTTCATGTGAACGAGATTTAAATTTGACTTAATGTGTTAACCAAAATTGTCAAAGAAATTAATAAGAAGTGCAATTATGCAAAGATTTCATGAGAAGGGAAGTGAAAATCAATTCCTAAACACGACAAGGTACAGTAGCAGGGCAGTAGCACCACTATAGAGATGTGTGTGTATATATATATATTATATTTATATTTATATTTATATTTATATTTATATTTATATTTATATTTATATTTATACACACACACACCTGTTACTATATCCACTTAATGGACTAAGCTGAGATGAAAAGACTCTTTCCAGATAGCTTTTGTGTCCCAGCTAGTCAGAATTGCAGAAGTTGCTTTGGAAGAACAACAGCAGCCAGTGTGAGCCGCATGTATTGATGGCCAGCCTGGTGCCACATCACACCCAGAGCCCAGAGTACAGCACAGACCACTGAATCATAGAATGGTTTGGGTTGGAAGGGGACCTTGAAGATCATCTAGTTCCATCACTCACAGAATCATGGGATTTGGGCAAAACACTGTATTTCTGCAATTGCATTTCCAGGAAACATAAAGGAAGACAAAAAGATAACAGTGAATAATTCATCATTCTTTAAATAAAAAAGTCCTCTACAGGTTACTTATATAGCGTTTAGCTGGGCTCATTGGTGTATGGCTGGCCCAGGGCATGTTTTTGTCTTTCACTGTTCACTGACTCCAAAACTAATTAGATCTCCTCACTGGGACAGTGTTCACGGATCAGGGAGTCATTATAAGGTGCCATAAATGTGGCAGAATCTGTCCCTGGAAGCTGCTTGATACTTCTGAAACAAAGAAGAAACATAGAAGACCCCTGTTACAAAATAGGAATATTACACAAAATTTAACAGATTTATCCTTAAAATATGATGAAATACATGACACGAATCAGTGAAATTAAATCTTTCATTTTCATGTGCGAATTTGAGCTGTATTATAATGGGATTGTTCCACTTGTGGGTCTTGAGGCAGGAATATGCCTAGTCCAGCAACACACTATGGCCTCCTAAAGCATCTCCATACTCTTCTTGTTGCATCCAGATGCAGATCTGCCATTACTGCCACAGACTCCTCCTGTCAAACTCCTGTCAGGACCCTTCCAGCATCTGCCTGTTGCAGCACCCCTGTTTCCCTTGCCTTTGCAGGGAATTGTCCATAAGACCATGGAACAATCGGAGAAGGAGAAGGCGCATGGTGGGTCAGGGCTGGGTGTGTGGGCTCTTTGCCTTCCCCACTGCCCCCTCATCAGCTGACTGTGCTTGTGCCTGGCAGGGCTGGTGGAGCAGGACAGCCAGCACCTGGTGTTTCAGGCTTGGCTCTCTTGGAAACAGAAAGCCTGGCAGCCCCTGTGGGCTTTTCATTTTTCTGGCAAACTATCTGGAGGCCTGGAGACCCTCTGGATGTGGCCTACAGAGCAGTAGGGCTCACAGCACGCAGGTGGGAGGAAGAGTCTTTCTGTTTTCACTGGTGCATGACCAGGTGGCAGAGGTGCACTGAAGTCAGAGCTTAGAGGACAAGGTCCTGCCCTCAGGGCACTTAGTCAGGGTCCCTCAGTCAGGCTGAGGAGCTCAGCATCAAATGACGTAATATTAATCCCTGAGAGAACCAAACTGTCTTTGTTCTCTTCTTCACATGGGCTGGGAAAAGGGATCAGGACCCCCCCAGACCAATGGCTCTTAGTGCTCCCAAAACCACCTGGAATTCCCCAGAACCTTACTGGGCTCGGCCTCCTGCTCCATCCTGCTGATCTGAAACTAAATACCAGGTGGGGACCACATTTCCTGCCCCTCAACAAAAAGCCAAACAAAGCCTCTGCCATCCTCACCCAAAGCAGAGTAACAGCATTTGGCTTGAGGCAACCCCCCCAGAGGCCACCCAAGAAAGCCCTGCCCCTCTTTCTCCTCCCTCTCTCAACTCTGGGGGCCTTGCAGGTGTGGTGGGAAGCTGTGAATGACCCCCAGCAAGCCAGTGGCTGGGTTTTTTGGGAGAGAGGCCAGGGAATCAGGTGGCTGGGGTGGGAGCCTCCCGAGGCACCTCTTGCAGCCTCCCAGGTGTGCCGGTCTGCTCAGATCTGTTCTCCTGCCTGGCTCAGGGAAACGAAAAACCCATGGAAGACAGCCTGGGTAAAGTAGCACAGACAAGCTGACCACCAAAATGGTTTTGCTTAATCCAAAGCACAGCTGGGCACTACCTTGCTTGCAGGGGAGCTGCCCCAGCTGCCATTCTAAGGTAAAAAATCCCAAATTTCATCCTTTTTGAGCTCTGCCAAAACACAGCCCTCCGCAGCTAGTTCTGTCCTTCTTCCACACCTTTAAAATAAGCGTGCACAAGAAAAAGGGAAAAAGTGAAAAACTAAGGCAGCCTCAGGCTTATCTGCTCTTAGACTCCTTAGAGTTTTCAGAGTTAACAGTTTCCTTGAGGAGAAAAATAGTTAATGTGTCAAAAATGCCAGGCTCCTGGCTTGGAGCAGGACTTATCGAGTTCACTTGCTAGCTGTGTCGGGGTTTGTCTGCCAATTAGACCTCTTCTAATGAGAAATAAACCATTCATTAATGAGTAAACATCTGTTTAGAATATGGTGTCCTCCTTCCTCCTAAAAAGCAGCATCACAGGAATAGCTATTTTTAATGCTGATGGTTTTTAGCTGCAATAAAAAGTCCTCCCTTTTGCAGTATTTAGAAAGAATTGATGTTTGCATAACAAATTAAAGAAACTCAGACTGGGAATGCACACATCTGCAGGATGTCCTCGAGGCACTAACCTTACCCAAGAACACAAAGTCCTTGTTATGATATGCAAACTAATGAATCAGCTGAAGGAAGCATTTATATTTTGACAGTGTTTTAACTTTCTCTGCCTCAAATTAGCTGTGACTGTGGCTGCGACTTTGTAAGATTCTGTGAACTTTCCAGCTAAAATTAGTCTTTCTACTTCTAGTAATTATCACAGAGGAAAAAAAATTGCTGGAAAAGCAATAATTGATCTGAAGCTAGCCCCTTGCACATTTTGATATTTGGAGAAAACATGTTGCAGATAATAACTGTGTTTTTGCTCTTATGCCTGGGATGTGGTAAACTTATACTGATCTCAGCTTGTTTAAAAATAAAATTAAACTCTGGTCAAGTAACAACACTGACTGTGTGTGGATAGGCCCTCATACAATGTGGATTTTTTTATATTATTCCATGAACAGTTGAGGTAGCTTCATATCTGAAACATTCCACGGGCTGTGGCTTATTACCTTTTATTAAAACAGTGCCTTGTTGGTTGACATTGTTCTGTCAGAGTGGATTTTTAAGAGCCCAGAAAGTCAATTTATTGGCATTTTGGACTAACATTTATTAATGTCTGTATAAGGCATTTTGTGCAGTGCTTCCTTAGAGCATTTTTAATTTTCCAGACATCAAGGTCCTTCTTTCTTCTGCGTGGATCTGTGCTCCAGAATTAGTTTGAAAAGCATTTAACTGGTAATAGCTCTTCTGGTTTTAGTTTGATTTGTTTTCCTTTTTTGTTTTTACGTAACTTGGGCTTTGGCATTGATTTGCCAAACTCAAAGCTTTACTCCTGATTAGGTTGGAGGAAAAGGGTATTATGGGGCCTTCTTTACTCATATAGATGGGAGTTCATATTTGAGCTTGTGCTGCAGTTGTCCTGGCTGTCTCCAACACGCAGAAATATTTGAGTTGTAGTATGCTTTGTGAAAACATGTCTGCAGCACACTCCCAGGTGTAATTTTATTCCAGCTGCCTGAGAGAGAAGTTCTTTGCCTGTTTTGGTATCTATGCTCTCTGGCACAATGACTCAGGAGCCAAAAGCTGTGCTGCAGTGCCAGAGCCCTCCAGAGTCAGAGGGGGCTTGTTTGCATTGCAGCATGAGCACAGGGGGCTGTACCCCCACTGTGGGAAGGGGAACGTGCCCTGGGCCATTTACGTGTGTAACACTCCTGCAAAACTCTCATCTAGCCCTGCTGGAGATATTATTTAGAAGAACAGTGTGTATTCTCATTCCAAGTACACAAACACTGCTGACAAGGTCAGTGTCTAGAAGGATTAGCTGGCATGTAAAGGCCAATCATGTAAATAAAGCTCCTCAGGAGTCGCATTAACTTGCCTTGTAGCAGATAGATTTGTTTAGTACCTTTCTTCATCTCTTTATTTTACAAGTAAGCCTTTTTATTTGCTTATGCTGTCTCCCACTTCTTATCTGTCTTTCCCCTTCCCTTTCCTTCTGTAGTGGTGTAGTGTGTGTGCTGGCAGGTGGTATTTCCAAGTGACATTTCTTCCACCTTGTTTGTATGTGTTTCTCTTACTCATTGCTTGAGCATATGGTGAAAAAAGAAGGTGGCCCTTTTCAAGTTTGCATCTCCAATAACTGAAGTGTTGAACATTTGCAAAACACTGCCCTGAGATTAAATGATGAGCACCTTTACACACCCACATGTATGGACATTGTTCTGCCTCTGAAAAGGTACCTTACCTATAAAACTACTTGTATCTTAAAAAAACATGGAATTATTGATGAGGATTCCAATGTTTCAGAACAGGATATGACTATAGTATGAAGCTACTCACTGGTCAATTCTTTGCTTAAATAATTCAGGTCATAAGCCCACAGCTCCAATCACTGCAGCAGAATCAAACACTTACTTAAAAAATGAAAATAAATTACAAATAAATGTCACTTCTCATCCATGATAAGTACTTTTTTCTGTTTCCCAAGGTATTTTTTTCTAAGCTTGACGACTTCAGAAACAAGACACCTAGATAGCTCTGGTTGTTCCAGAGATAAGAGCCCTCATATATTTTTTGTCTGTACACTTTACACTACTTTTATACCTTTGAAAGTCTCTGTTGTTGTAAGAGCCACCACCATCTTCACTCATCCATTTTCACTTTGTCTAAGTTTCCTCTGCACTTAGGAGGCTCTTCATCTGCTGCTGCTGGGACACATCCCCATTCCCAGATCCCCTGGGCTACAAGCGCGGCTCTTGTTCCCTGGGGCTGGCCCCAGTCCTGGCTCTGATCCACTCCTCCAGTACTGCACCAACCACTGTTGCTTTGTTTTGTACAGTCACAGCCTTTGCAAGCCTGGAGTGTCTTTCCTCCCCGCTTGGTTGGTTCTGCTTTTCCCTCATTTGTTCCTGAGTAGCAGCCACAACATGCTGGGTTTGTGACACAGAAAAAGTTCCAGCCTCAGAGAACCTGCCACATCACATTATTCCTATTCCAATTGTTATTTTATCACACCAGATAATTTCTGTATTCACCTCTTTTTTTCCAACCTCTGTTTCACTGCAGAACATACTTTGTGGCTTCTGTAGCTGTATTTGAAAGAGGATATATCTAAAATAAATCAAATAGCCATCAGATTAATAAAACATATATATAATAAAAAACTGTATAAAACTTCCATTCCTTCCCATCCAATTCTGTTATGCTACCCATAGCCAGTATTTGCAGTTTGGTTGTCTTACACTGGATCTTGAAATGTATATTTAAGCATCTAAATAAATGGCATACCAAAGAGAAAGCTCAGTGTCTACAGCTTTGTGGAAATTGAGAAGATCCTCAGATCAAACCCTAGTAGTGGTCCTTTTTTGTTTTGTTTTGTTTTGTTTTTTAACAAGATTTGGTGCCAGACTAGGCATTTCCAACTCCATCTGTCCAAAATCCACAAATCAACAAAATACAGAGATTGGCTTAAGAATTTTGAGATTAAAATCAACTTGAACAAGAACTATTTCTGTTTTCCATAATAAGTTTTGTTTGTTGAGGCTACACTCTTTAAAGTTCCATTTTCAAGATTTTTTTTTCTTCTCAACCAGGATGGATAGGAAATGCCTTTACTGCCAAATGAGAGCTTCACAGTGCCATGTGAATTCAAGAACTGTGGCTTTTATTATTTTATCGTGCTTGTTTGTAATACTTAAGGCTCCTCCCAGACTTGGTAACAAAGGATTTAACTTTGAAAATTTTAGCATCTGCATCGGATTACATCTTTTGTAGGATTTCTTATGGGCCTGAAATTCGAAATAGCTCCATATTACTTAGAACTATGAATCTGCTGAAATAAGTCTCTGGGTCTAATCCTGCTTTCACAACAGAGGTCTTGTGTTTCACAAAAGCAGTGTCACAGAAATCCGAGCTTTGAGGAGACACTCTTAGCCCATAAATTAGGTTCTTGGCTATAGGGTTTCATCTTTAGCTTACTAGGTGAGAGTTATTTGGTGTCACTTTCATTAGTGCAGAATTTGGATCTATTCTGTTTCCTGGTGGGATTGTAATTTTTTGCTTTATTCTCTGGTATGTGTGACCCACTGTAGATGTGGTACACCGCTGCAGCTGTTAAATCTGTGCAAATCAACATGGACTAAAAGTTTGTCTTCCTCAGCACTTGATACACTTCAGTGTGTGGTGTCATCTTCAGAGAAAGAAATTGCTGAAACTCTAAGCTGCTTTACATTTATTTTGCTTTAAGACATTACCTCACTCCTTGTCATGTAAATTCAGATGCTTCCTGAATAGTAGAAGTAGTTTAGATGCTTGTATTTCAGAAAGCATATTCCCTTTAAAGATAAAACCCAACGCAATCTCTTAGGAAATCTCAGAGTTCTGCTTCACTCCCCTTCAGCTATTCTAGCTCCCATAACCCCACAACTCTTCCTTCTGCCACTGTTCCCAGGAATATATTGCAAAGGTTGCAAAATGCAGGAATTCAACCTATACCATTAAAATCAATATGAATTGTCATCAGTGACTTTTATGAAGACTTATGGTTTACTAGTAATGCTGGCTTAGCCATTCCTGTTTCCCCTTCCCCATCATTTGCTGCATCCAAGAGGAAAAAAATCCAGTGGAAGTAGGTAAAATCTGTATAAGTATTTATATTTTACTTGCTATCATTTACTTGTATTTCATTTATCCATTTTTCTTTGTTTATTTTGTTTTGTTTATTTATACATATAATATATAATTTCTTTATTTATACATTTGAAACTTGGACTAGCTGGTTGATCTCTGTGACCACACAGCCTGGCAAACAGAAAGAGCAGCAAAGAGACAGTAATTAGAACCTGGGAGGAGGGCCTCTTTAGTACTGCTGCTGGAAGAATAACGATGCACTTGTAACTTCAGCGTGGGGTTCCATAGTTTACATTTTATTTGACTGGGAAGGAGACTAAGGATGTTGCCAGTCCCAGTTTTCCCATAAGCTCCTGCTCTTGAATTGCTGTTTATCTCTTTCTGATATGTGCCAGTAAAACTGTAAGGCTGTGCCATGTAAGGGAATGAGAGAACACGAGGGTTTTAGAGGCTAATTTTTAATGGTGAGTTTACAGTGCAGCCTCCCAGAGAGTTGTATCAGCACAATTCAGGGTGACAGGGAACTGTGGCATGGGGGATGCGCGAGGGCACAGGAGGTGATCTGGGAAAGCACTTTACAGCCAAAGAAAATGTGCCCACGCCCACATCCTGTCGCCTGGCCCAGGTGAATTTGAACCACTCATCGTGTACCTTTAATGCATGAAATTCACTGGTGTTAAAAAGCATCTGTTTCTGTAAAGCAGGTAATGAAACTAGTCCTATTTAACTGGTTATGTCAAATAGCTCACTCATCTTTTAAACTTCTGGTTGCACATTAAAGACACTCCTTTGTAGGAGACGCACAAAATACATTTCAGTGGCACCACTCAGTATTGCTAATTTTTCACAAGCCACAGGGAATTTGAGATGCAGAATTCCCATTTATTTTCAATGGAATGTAGACCCCCAAGTCATGTAGGCTCTTTTGAAAATTTTTACTTTTTATTATTTTCTTTGGGAAAGTTAAGAAGCCCACATGCCACCAGCAGTTGTTTAAAAAGAATGCTTACTGTGTTGGGTGCTTAGTCACAAGGATTTAGCATTAGAAGCGTTCCTGTGTCTCTGTGTGTGCGTGTGGGTTTACCACACATAAATTATCCAGCTTTCCTTTTTCCTCCTACGTGCGGAAAAACATACGGATATTCAAAAGACGAGCAAATCAAGCGAAACACAAACCCATGCCTTTTATTCCCACTTCAGATTTAATCTGGGAGATAGTTTCAGAACCAGCCCCAGTAAAAGAACTGCTTTATGCAAAGCAAAAGAAAAGTACAGTTAAAAACTATTGAGTTGTAAAGGCAGTGGAGCTACAACTCTTTAACATTCAAGCAACTATCTCTAGAAGGGAAGCAGATTATGCAGGATCATATTGCAAAAAGGCTGTTCGACCCTGTTGCACTTACTCAGAGCTACATATTTACTTTTGTCACTGTATAGGAGCGATTGCACTATATCCTTCCTGCCAGGACACTAGGAGAAACAGAAGGTTAAGTGTAAACGGGGGAGGGGAAAAGAAGGAGGGAGAAGCAGCAGGAAAAAGTCTAAAAAGGGAGAAAAGAGCAGCTGAAGAGAAAAGAAAAAAGTTCCTCATCAAGGCAGGAAAAGATCCTAAAGAAACAGAGAGAAACAGATCAAGCCCTGCACATATGGGATTACTAATGCAATTGTATTTCAGCCCTGATATGACTGAAACCAAGATAGTTTGGTCATAAGAAAATAGATCCATTTCATTAAGCGTACATAAAAGTGGGAGGCACAGAGTCTGGCACCAGCATAGCCTAAAGGAATTTCCATGATTTGTGCCATGAATGCTGAATGGGAGACTTGTAAAAAGCACCTTTCTCTTAAGGATAGCTTGCTGGAATTTGTAAATATAGCCAAAAAAACAACAGACCAACCCTGAAGTAAAATAGTACAAAATGATGAAAATACCAAGGGCCCTTTCACCAGATATAAAAACCTGCAAACAAACACCTTTTCTTGAGGGGAGCTCAAGCAATCCAGAGGTCAGTGGGACTTATGGGGTTGAGGGGGGGTGGTCTCAAGATGTTGGTGAGCAGTAGAAATGGCAGAAGATGATGAGGTCTGGTTTCATAGTTCAAGGTTTCCAGAAATCAAGCTTTAATGGGTGGGGGCTGTTGGGGGAACAGGTC
>NW_005054311.1:9055916-9094304 GCF_000277835.1 Geospiza fortis
CATTGTGCTAGTAATTTCAGCAGACATCAGATCACGTTTGGCAGCAAGATCCTTGTGTTTCATTCATGTTATGGAGGACCCACCATCCTAATATGCCCAGGCCATCACTGTCCTCTTGAGATGCTTTTACAGCGCTGTGCCTCAGCTTCTCCTGGTGTTCCAGAAAAAGGGTTGGACTGATCAGTGGGAGAGGTGGTTGCCTTGCAGCCAGCATGGTCCCATGTGCGGCAGGGCTCCAGCCAAAGGCACCTGGCCCTGTTTCCATCCTCCTGTGAGGCTCAGCTGCTGTCAAGCACTTAGCCATAGCTCAGCACAGAGCCCTGTAGGGCAGGGGACACTCCATCTCCTCACACAGTTCCATGGGCCAGTCTTCTTGCCTCTCCTATTGTGTGAGCCCATGCCAGAGGTCTGGACAATGTAAAAACTATTTTCCCTTTGCTGCAGAAAGAGCTAGAAGGAATATTCAACTCATTAACAGAATGTCTTGGCTTCAGTAGAAGTGGCATTTTTCTCAAAAATGTGTTAGCTAACTCATTTTAACTACTATATTATATATTCTGGTGCAGACTTAGCAAGTAATGTTTTAATATGCCTTATGAAGTGTACATGAGTCCTAGGAATGAGCCAACTAAACCATATTAAAGTACAATTTATCCTCTTGATAACAGGGATCTAAAACCTGTTAGCTAACACACCTGAGAAAAGAGAAAGAAAACAAAACTTCTTTTATTCCCATCCACCAGCAGCTCTAGCACTGAAGTAGGTTTGTGGGTCTCAAGATGGTTTCAACATGAGAAACAGTGACAGGCAGCCAAATGGGTACATTAAATTACAACTGTCTCTAAAAATATTGGTTTATAACAGCACAGAAGCCTTTTGAGTCAGGCTCTTCCAAATTAACTGTATGAAAGAATTGGGAATCTCCACTAAGGTGATGGGACATGCCTTAAAAAAAAACCCCTGGGCTCTTGCTAGACTTTGATGGGAAGCATGAGTCCATAATAATCCAGAGGGTACTGAACTGATGAAGAGAGACAGAGTGGTACTGCTTTGGCAGTGAAAATAAAAAATAACTCCACCGAACCCAGCCAAATTTATTCCAGGACAATGAAGAATAGCATCCTGGAGCTGTAGTGCTATAATCATTGGATAACCAGATATTCCACCGTCTCTGCAAGATAAATATTAACTAGGGAAAGAAACTCAATCATCAAGGCTGGAAAAGGCCTCTAAGATCATTGAGTCCAACCATTAACCCAACACTGCCGAGTTCACCACTAAACCATGTCCATAAGTGCCCCTCCTGAACATCTTTTAAATACGTCCATGGATGGTCACTCAACCTCTTGACTGGGCAGCCTGTTCCAATGTCTGACCACTCTTCCGCAAAAAAATTATTTCCTAATATCAAACCTAAACCTCCCCTGGTACAACCTGAGGCCATTTTCTCTTGTTACCTGGCAGAAGAAGCCAACCTCCACCTGGCTACACCCTCCTTTCATGTAGTTTTAAGGAGCAAAACAGTGTCCTAAGCCTTCTTTTCTCCGGGCTCAAGAGCCCACCACCTGCTTCTCGTAAGACTTGTGCTCCAGGCCTTGGCCAGCTTAATTGTCCTTCTCTGGACATACTCCAGGGGCCAAAACTGAACACTGGACTCAAGGTGTAGCCTCACCAGTGCTGAGTACAGGGGACTCTCCCAACTCTCCCTGACTCTGCTGCGCTCTCATTTGCTGCACGGTTAACACGCTTGTTGAACATTGCAGAGCTGCAGGCGTCTCTATCAGAAGTGCTGTAATCCCTGGGAAGATAAGTTTACTGGCTCCAGTCTTCTGAACCTGTGCTCTTCCACATCAAATTACTCTTTTCCATCACAGTGGGACAGCACCCACTATTGACCCATGTAAGTCTTCTCCATATATTTATATACTACACAAAACATGCATCTTAAGTAACTGAAAGATCTTACAGCATAACCTGGGCTTAGCATAGAAAAGGATCACAATAAACAATGGTAGGAAAGAGGAAGAATGAAAGGAAGAATGAAAAACCATGATGAACATTCTATACACATCAGTCTTTACTTCCTTTTATTATAAGTCCTTTATTTATTTAATTTAAATTGCTTAATTTATCAATGGAAAGTGCTTTTGGCTCATTCCACTGCCCACTATTTGATTCAGTTTCACCACCTGCATAGTCAATAACTGCACCCATGGATCTTCCCATCCAAAAGGAAAACATTTTGAATTTGCCATTTCCATAGTGACTTGGTAAATGTAAATGCAGAGTTCCATCAACTCTCCCTGCTCCCCCCTACACCCCAGAGAGCAGGAGCTCCGAGGATGATTTATCCTGCAGAAGTAAAAACACGGGTTACTGTTCCTGGCGTACTGATGATTGTACACAATATCCTCACAGCAGAAACTTCCTGGGTTGCCCGGTAATAGCAGCTCCCCAGCAGTCAGCAATGTTCACTTTGGGAGCTGTAACTTCCCTGTGCCCCTCAAACACTCACCTCCCATCCAGGCCTCCTGCCACAGGGTCCTGACCTCAGTTATGACAAAGGATCCCAGAGAAGTGCCAGGGCTGGGCTGATGTTTGATGTGGCACATGCCCAGCAAGCACATTGAGGGAGGACAGCTCCTTGCCTGAGCTGGCTCTGGGAGGAGGGAAAGGCTTGGGTTTGCTGTGGTGGATGGTTCTCCAGGCAAAGACAGTGATTCTGTGCAGGCTCTGTCAGCCTCGTCTCCTTCCCCATTCCAGGTTGCTACATGCTGTAGGTCCTTCCAGAGGTAGGCAGATACCTGTGGATCGGTCTGGTTTTTTTTACTTTACCTAATTATCCCTAGCAGCTCATTCAATACAGGGAAAAAATGTAGTCTTATACTAATGGAGTCTTTTCTGGGCAGTATAAATTATCTTTCTTAGCCAGGATTGCATGAAATTCTGAAATTAATCCTTTTATAGAATTAATTTTTAAAAGTAACCCTTATTGTATTGTGTTAGCAAAACTAGGGCTGTTTGACAATATTTAATAAAGATATTAAAAGAAAGAAAAAATATCTTTCTTCTGTTCAAAAATATTTTCAAATAATGTGACCAGACTGAATGTGTGGGAGGTGCCACCTGGCAATCTATGAAAGAAGGAAGTCAGACTTGGTCGTCTTCCACTGCAGAAACTTTTGCCAAGGTATACAATTCTAAGTGTTTTATGAAACATTTTTTTGTCAGCTTGCTTTGGTAAGCAAAATCTCTCTGTTGATTTAGCATCTGGTAGAGTAAAAAAGTCGAATCCAATAGCACATCAGGTAATGATGACTTTGGTATCTAGTGTTCCCATCTAATACTGCAGAGAATATACATCCTTAAAATCAGTGTCTGTCACAAGATCATTTGTTCTCATGGCACTTCTGTTATTATCAGACATGAAAGAGGCCAAGATAATAGTCACAAAGTTATGTGTCACCAAGGTACCCTTAATGGAGCTGAGGGACACGGAATCAGACATAGCTTAAGCCACCTTCTCTTTTCCTTTGCATTCTTAGGTACTTTTTTGTCCCTGCATAATTTAAAGCCTTCTTTTCCTTTGAATCAAGAGGAAAGAGGAAATGGTTTGGAATTCTTCAGGCCCAAAATGTCTCTGCCCTCTGGTTGAACAGCCTTAAGACACCTCAGAATCCACTCTGTCACACTACAACCTACAAAGGGAAACCTGAGCGGTGTGTTTCACTACACTGCCTTATCAGAGACACACTAGGAGAAACACAGTTACGTGGAAGTGTTTTGTAAATATCTCATGACTATCATAAACAGTCATCAGCCTGCCCCAGCTTGGCCTGAGTCAATCAAAATGCTGCAAAATCCCACCCTTGCCAAAGGAGGACCTATCCACAGACCTCATCACTGGAGGGTGGATGGGAGGTGACTTTCCTGCAGCTAGTGAAGCGCAGCCTGTGGCTGATGCCCTCATTCCTGGGACAGGGAGCAAATGGGAAGACCTGTGTGACCAGAACAGAAGCCCCAGCTGCCCATTTCTCTCTGAGAGCCAGATGATGGGGCTGGGCTGAAAGTCTGAGTGCAGTAACATATGTGGTTCACACAAGGCTTCCTGCCACTATCTCATTCAGTCTTGTCCTCAGAACATGGAAAACACATTGCACGGGACTTAAGGCTGGTACTAAGGGGTAGGATCTTCTTTGGCCTCACTGAACATAAGCCCTCTGAATGAGACTCCAAATCTACCTAGGAGGTAACAAGAGAATCAGCTGAAGTTCATGAAATGTTCAGACTGAATAACTCCTGAATGACCTGGGGCCACCATCAGCAATCTCTCATCCTGAGTTCTGAACCAGCTGGATGCATATAGGTAGAATGTTGTCAACAGGTGAAAAATGTTTTCAAATAAACTTGGTTTTGGAGGCTCTGGGCACTGGCAGAAGAGTCCAAATAATTAACTTAGTCTGTCAGAGTCTGTACCAGGGCTTCCAAAGCTCAGTGCTGGTTAACCCCTCCTTCTGCAGCTCTGCAGCTTCCTTCCACTCTGGAGCTGTGTTGTTGCTGTCATACTGTCTCTGTGAACACAGCACATCACAAGAACTAAGTACAATTAGAAAATTTGTCATCATATTTGCATGTAAGTATAAAGGTTTAGCTATAAAGCTGCATTAGGGGTGAAGGGTCTGGAGCACAACTGTTATGAGGAGGGGCTGAGGGAGAAAACGAGGCTCAGGGAAGAGTTTATTGCTCTCTACAACCACCTGAAAGAAGAAAATGGCCTCAAGTTGCACCAGGAGAGGTTTAGATTGGTTATTACACTGGAACACGCTGCCCAGGGAAGTGGTGGAGCCTGGAGGTGTCTAAAAGGTGTGTAGAAGTAGCACTTGGGGACATGGCTCAGTGATAGACTTGGCAGTGCTGGGTTAATGGTTGGACCTGTTTATCTTCGAGGTCTTTTCCAACCTACTTCTTTTTTTTTTTTTTTTTCTTTTGTAATTCACAAAGCTTGTCTGAAAGATTAGGGGCTAGACCAGCAATTAGCACAGCTAACAGAAGTAAGTGAGCAAGTGGGAGAGATTTTTCTTCCATAATGCAGATGCATTTGAGCTCTGTAGATGCCTCTTTTGCAAGTGGCATTGTCTGTTTCTTGCAATATCCTCCTTTAAAGAGAAAGCATCATCCTCCAGGCTGCATTTGCAAAGATGCATGGCTTGGATGTATCTATAATACAAAAATGGCATAATTACTTTGCTTCTAGCCAAGTCTATGGACAAAGTGACCCAAAGTCTTGTACTTTCAGGAGTAAAAATAGGTTTACATTATTTCTACTGTTCTTGGTTTGACAAAATGCCATATGCCTCCAGTCACTGTGAAGGTTATTAGAATAAGGATAAAAATTGAACCCAGAACACAGTTGATAAAGCCACTCTCTAAGTAGGAAGTTTCCTTTCCAATAAATCCATTGTGACTTTTGTCTTTCTTTAATTCAGCAGTATAATCATAATCGCTAGAAGTGGTAAACCAGGTTGAGTAATTTTGACAAAAAGTTTAAAAATCCTGCATAACTTTGTATTTTTATCTTCTGTTCTATTTTCCAGACACAAGAAGAATGTGCCAAGTGAAATCCTGGCCTTGAGTTGATTGCAATGTTGACCTTTAACTTAGCCTGAGGTTATAATACTGCTGTATAACCTGCTTGATCCAATTCATCCTCTTTACTGTTACAGACAAATGATGGCCTACTGGCTAAGGCACAGAGTGAGAGTATCTCAGTTTAGTTCTCCACTTTGCCATGGTCCAGACAAAGTCGCGTGGTAGAAGAGCCTTTGAGAGATTTCACTCCTCTTTTGCAACTCCTAACCTCCATTCATTTCCAAAACACAGGTCAGACATCTCAGAGGATTTCAACATTGAGATTTTAGCAGCAGTTCATTCCTCTGAGAGGAAGGATTATAACTCCTCCCTCTCTCACAATAAGGAATTCATAAATCTGTGGAACACTAGTGAATTGCAGTGACGGGCTCAGTGACCATTCTTCAGGCACAAAATTAGGCAGAAGCTGGTACGAGTAAATAAAGTTGTTTTTCTGTACAAAAAGCTGTGGAAACTCAGTTGGAATGTCAAAAATTTTGTTTTCCACAGATGTGTAAAAGAAGCATTTTAGTAGTGAGTATTGCTTTGGTGTCTATGTAAAAAATTTCCCTCATCTGCAACAGCATGTGCACACTTTAAAGGTCCTTTCCAACCAAAGTGCTCCCATGAGCTTGGCTTTTTCATGTGGGTGTCCTAGAGGTAACTACATTTCAATAATTCCAAGTGGGCAGCCTAGGAGGAGCCCTCTGAGCCTGACAGCCAACGATTACACAAACACACAGCAACTGAGCTCATGGGGTAGATGTCTTCTGTTTAAATCTGCAGACAATTACCTCATCCCCTTACCTGGAGTCTACCCGCTGTAAGTATTTTGCATTCCTTGGGGTGAAAGGTAGAGCAGGAATTCCAGCCTTAGCCCAGCTCTTGTGGGCAGTGCTCTCAGAATAGCAAATTCAGCCCCCACCATGCTGCTGCTGCCAACCAGCACCAGACATCACACAGAGCTCGTTAGTCAGTTCAGAGACAAGCCTTCTAACCTGAAGTGTGATTTAAAAATACTGTTCCCCAGTGTTCTTGGCTTCAGATGGAGATACTTTAGCAGTAAAGTATACTCCAGTAGTAAAGACTGGCCATTTTCAAAAGAGCTTTACAGAATATAGCAGGAAGGATCTGCAGGTATAAATATAATTTAGTTTTTTAATGATGTGTGCCTTTAAAATGGATAGGGAGAGAGACTCCCTCCAATAAGAACTTATTGCAATTACTATTTATACTTTTAGCAATATTGAAAAGTAAGTACAGTTTGATATCATGATAAACCAGAAAAAAAATCATAATAATTCTCAAAATTCTCATAAATTCTCTAATAATAATTCTCATAATAAAAAAACTAACAAAATTCTCATAGTATTTCCAGATAACTAATTGCATATTGTTGTCTGCTAAACATTCTTCCATTTGTATATACATATTTGATCTCACAGTAAAGTATAATGACCACATCTTTCCTGTACATCTCCAATACAGAAAGTAGTCCTGAGTCCTGTGGGTTGCACTTTGAATACCTATTTCAAAAAGAAAAACAATTCATACTTTCGTTGTCGACACATGGCACAAGTCAGATGTCAAGACTAGAATTATTCCCTGCCAATATCTTTTCACTTTATAAAATTGATGAAGATACAGAAGGAAAATAAATAGGGCAATAACTGCATGATATAATTTAGTGTAAACAGTAAAATGAGCCTCTTATTTGCAGCTTCCCATGGGACATGAATACTGACAGGGAATTTCCTCTAGTTTCTAAAGTAGAAAATGAAAAAAGAGGGATGGAGAGGCACCATAATCTTCAGAGCAGCCAGTAAGATAATAACAGATGGCGACCTGGCTCAGAGGATTGGTAACAGGAGATGGTACCTTTTCCATCTAAGTTACTGACATCTATCAAATTCAGGTTGTTAGCCACTGAAAATTGTGGTATTACCATTCAATGTATGTTCAGTGGTCTTTATCAAAAGGGCTGTTTGTTGCAGTCCAGTTTCTTGTGGTTCCAGGACCAAGTGAAGTGGCACCCCAGGGTTATTCAAGCAGAGACACTAAACTTTGGGTACACAGAACAAAATTCCCACCCAAACTAAATCTCAGTCTCCCAGCAAGATGAGGAGGTGGAGTAGAGCTGCCACCACACTGCTGAGTTTGCTACACCTGTTTTCTGACCAGACAGGAGCTGTTTTCAGCTACAGACCTTCAGTATCTTTTATTGACAGATCTTCTAATGGAGCATTCTCTGATGATGATGATGGTGATGATGATGCATAATTTGCTCTGTTCCTAATGTGAGAACTGCTTCCTGGGAATTGAGCTCTCCCTTCTCTACCCTTCCCTCTAATTTCTTCCCAGTCTTTCACTTTTTCTCTATATTGTTCTGGTCTATTCACACGCTCTTTATTTAAAGCAATCAACAGAGAGTATGAATTAACATCTTTCCTTCTGCCATTAAAATTATCTATGTTTTGACTTGTGCACGGTTCTTTTTCTCTGTCTCACTTCATCCTGCCATCTCTTCCCCTATTGAGCTTAGAGCTTTTAGGTTTCATCAGGAGGGCTGTGGGCGGAGGTGGTGGTTCAGAGGATGCTCTGGTATCTGCAGACCAGCTGGGAACAGGCTCTCACTGGGATAGGCAGGCACTCATCCCCTCGCTGCACTGGGGGCCAGTCTGTGCCTTGGGGACATTGCTCTCTAAAGTGGCAAGCCTGAAACATGCAGAGAAATACTTCTATCTGCATGAAAAACACCACAGGAATGAAGAGATCAGTCTGATCATTGCAGTAGTTTATTTCGAGTATTAGTGGCCTTGAATCTCTTAAAATTCCTTATGAGAGTGGTGTCTTTTTTTGTGTGTGGTTTTTTTGTTTGTTTGTTTGTTTTGGGTTTTTTTGTTTTGTTTTGTTTTTTGGTTTTTGGGTTTTTTTGTTTTGTTTTGTTTTGTTTTGTTTTGTTTTGTTTTGTTTTGTTTTGTTTTGTTTTGTTCATTCTCCCGGGGCATTGGAGTGAAGAAAGTATACTCCCCTCACACCAGGTTGGGGGTCTCATGCCTGGTTAGTAGCAAGTATCCTAATCTCATCTCAAAGACCAGCATGCTGAGTAAGTCAAAGAAGGTGCTCAGAATACCTGAGAAATAAATAGCAATTGTTATCCAGTTCAGCAAAGATGATTTTTCATTTCCTAAATGACTTGGTCTTTGAAGAGATACATCATAAAAGGAGAGCAAAGGTAAAGCTTTTCAGTCTCTTCTTAGTGATGAATCTATACTGGCCAAGATGTAGACTAGCTGGAAAAGCAGCAAAAACTAGATTCTCCCCTCCATCTTTTCATTTTTAAAATAACTTTAAAATCGAAGAAAAAATAGTTTAATGCCCCATTGTCTCTCTTTCCCATCTCTCACTCCTCACTAATGTTTTTAAACATACTACAAAGTTAATCCAAGAATTCAGTAGTGATTTAAATTCTTATAGTAGCCACTAATAATTACCATTCTGCTACTATTCAGGAATTCCATCTATTTTTCTCAATGACAGAATAGGCAGAAACACACAAAGTAAACAGAGTCAAGTCTGATTAGAGAAGCAGGCATTGAGTTTCATTTCCCAAGGACATTACATTTATAAAATTAGTATCTGAGAAAGATTTGAAATGTCTTCAAACTGGAAAACTAATAAGAGATTTTTTTTTCATATTTTTTGTGGAGTTAATACTTCTGGAAATGAATTATTCAACATTTCTTTAATGCTTGAAAAGATAAAGAATATCCTTTTAGCTTTGCAGATATGGGACAGCAGAATATCTACTCCTATAGAAATAAAAAATGTACCTATTATCTTACTGTTTCCACAATCTGTGTGACACCTGCATATCAGATAAAAATTCCTTCAGATATGCATTTTGATATGCAAAGATTGCTAATTGTCCTTGTAAGATACATTGTATCATTATGCAGGATGGGATAGAAAATACAAGACTTTCTACAGCATTTTAAAACTAACTGGGAAATGTAATAATGAACTTAAATGCAATTTTACAAAAGATTATGTTTTTTTCCAGACATCAATTAAAACACTAGGGAAAGCATTTCATTTTTCATTGCTTCCTTTAGCTTTTTTACAGTAATTTTCTGCAGCAGACCTGTTTCCTGAGAGCTTAATTTTTAAAAATTTTCTTGTGTTTTATTATTGATGCTAAAGTTATGCTAAAAATAGTTGATTAATTACTAATTATCATTGCTTCAGACAGCATGATGGTACAGATTTAGTACCTGTGGATTAAGTATGAAGCCTTTAATCTCAAAGAATGTGTACAGCTGGTAACAGGGAATCAAGAAGACAATACACTGTAAAGGATAATGCAAGAAGCAGAAAAAGAACTGCATAATGATTGCTGTTTTACTTAGCAAAGATGAGTGCAAACAGTTGCTGTTGGCTTTTACTTTGAATACCTGTTGTGGGTGTGCTGGAAGCTTTGGATGTTTCTATCAAAATCAAAGTTTATTTTTAGTGAAGTTGGGTTATGGCCTCAATTTTGGTCTGAGAAGCAAATTATCACATGTTATGCATTATGTCAGTGTAAATATGTATTGGCTTAGGTGAATTTGAGGGAACCTTTTTATGTATCTAGTCTGAATTTCAAGGTTATAATGAAGAAACAAACCACGGTACTCTGAAGCATCATGACATCTCTGACCATGGGATCTGCTTATTATTGACTCTGAATATGCCCTTATAATGTATCCAAGTTATAAACCTTCCTGTACACATGCAGCAGAGACAGAAACAGACATAAATGCAATGCTTTCAACTTCTTAGAGGCATGGACTTTTCTTGGATGTATATTGAGCTTTCCAGATGAAAGTCACTGCAGACATAAGGAGCAAGAGTTCATTGAAGGGAAGGCAAGGCACACAAGCCTGGGGTGCTCCCAGCTCTGCCTCTGATTCACCTTCTGGCCCCAGATTAGTAGCTTTGCATCCTCAGATGATTTTCTTAACTGTTTAATGAGCATTTCTGATATTTGACTACATATTAGAGGTGCCTAAAGGTCACTGTACAGAAGCATTAGGTTTTTTTGCTGCCAAGTCTTTATTGCCAAGTCTTCTCTTGAACGCTTAACAGTGTTCAATGAACTCCTGGTAGAACAGGGCTAGCGAGCAAGGCAGGAGTAGGACACCTGGAATACTGAATAGATAAGATGAATTAATGGGAAATTTAGATTAAAACTGAGCTAAAGAAGAAAAACCATAAAAGAGGAACGGAAAGGAGCTGAGAAAAAAGGGGTCAGTAGAGATGGGAACAGGAAATTAAAACCACACCTCACATCTTGCAAAGAGCAATCCTTTCAGGATGGCATTATCCATAGACTATTATCATGGGCTCGCTGTCGGAAATAAGGCACGTCCTTGTGTTAGGCACCTACCCAAAGAAAACCACAAGTGCCTCATCATCCTGCTGATGATTTGCCATTACCTTCAGCAGGTGAGATGCAGGTGAGACACTTCAGGTCAGACACTGATGGTGCTGAAATCTCACTTACAGCAACAATGGGAAACCAAATGAAAGCACATTGGCATGGCCCATTTCTGTGGATCACTAAAGGTTTGAATTGTGACTTTTTTAAAAATGGAACAACAAATTTGGGTTTCACAGTACATTTTTTGTATAGTTTTTAACTTGTGTACTGGTTAATGTTAATTAGGTTTAGATCCTTGCTTACAGGATACTTTCCTTGCAGGTAAAAGCAAAAATAATTGATGAGAATATAAAAATAAAAAATTTCATATATCGACCCCATAATTTTCTCCAGCTTGAAACAATGATATCATGCTTTGCTACAGCCTAAATCAGATTATTTTTCCTATTTCGCCAAATTATATGATTTATAGAGCTATCATCAAGATGGAGAAGTATATGTAAACTGGCTATCAGGCACAGAATAAACCATATTTTGTCTTCCAGTAAACACTTAAGCCTCAAACCATCCGATTATCACCAACAGGGAAAAATGCGAAGTTCTTGACAAGTTAGTAAAAGCATCTGGCAAAGGATGGAGATTTTTAATTTAAAGACCAACTATCATTCTTACTAAAAATATCTTGAAACAATCAGGTGATCTTCAACACACCAGATGGGTTAAAATTTTCCACAGAAAGCTTTTACCAGTCTGCAGTAATCTGTCATGACTCTGCTCAATATGAATAATCTGGATGAAAAATGTGTGGTTTATTGGTTCACATACAAAATGTGTAAATAAGGAAGCAGAGAAGAATGCGTGGGCATGTGTTTGTATCAAACTTTCCTTGCTCATACACAAAGATTATGGTCTTGAATATGGCATGCAGCCCTAGTGAGTAAAATGTCTAGGGCTCATTTCCTAGGAACTCAATGACTTACTCATTTCCTACCTTTGCAGGGTCCAGAGCTGTCTCTTTATCCCTTTGAGGACCACAGTAAGAGAAAATTAATTTTTGGTATTTCCAGCAATCTTAGGTGAGGAAGAATGTCATTACTCCTAAGTCCTTATTGCACACGAATCAAGATCTGCTTTCATGTAAATAACAGTGGCTAAACCAAGGTCTCAGTCATTTTTTTGTCTCTAACTCTCCCATTCCTTTTCATAGGAATATCATAGAATATCTCCAGTTGGAAGGGATATATTCTAGACCCTTCTTCTTCTATCCTGAATTTAAAACTGTATGTCCATACACCTAAGAAATGCTTTTTATTCAATCCTATCCATCTAAGATTCATTTCCATTGTTTCATACAATCTTGAAGACAATGCTTGTCTCTGCACTAATTTAATTGACAAATCATTAGAATGACATATGTTAATTTGAAAGCAAGGAATATGAACTAGGTGTATTTTTAACTTAGCTTACACGTCTAGAATGTGCCACACTAAGAAAGGTTTTTTAAGATCTCACAGAGAACTTTTAAACCTTAGATGCCAAAACCTGTATTTTGGCCCTGAAAGAAAAAGCTTCTGTTACTTCAGCTCAAGTCAGGGAGGTTGATGTAGGCTAATTCTGTTTGGATATCCAAAAGCCGGTTTAGGTTTAGGCAGGGAGCATTCAGCATGCTGGGCACAGCTGTGTTAGCAAGGCCTGTAAGACAAGGGCAGGAGCACTGTGGTGTCTCTTACGGCTTTGGAGAAAAGCTGGTACATCATTCACACCCTGCAGCAGCCCATGGCACCAAGTAGATGCTGCAGGGCTGTGTCAGTAGCAGAGGCTGAGCTTTAGTGTGTCGAGGACAAGGATAATGAGCCTTGTGCAAAAGCAGATTTTTGCTGGGTAAAAGGGATGATTTCCTCCTTAATGAGAGCACACCTTCATGGTTATCAAGGGAGTTTATAAAGCAAGCTAACAAATCCTGCTGTCTTTCCCTTGTGAATCAGGTTCTTAGGAGGGAGAATTCACTTCATCTGCCTAAATACTTCATTCAACATCATATGTTCTTAAGGGCGCTTGTTCCCTGCCCACTCCTTGCTGGTCTCTTACTCTGCACACTGGATTTAAGGGCAGGGTGCTTATGGCCCTTAGGAGAGCAGGAGTTGAGCACTGAGACACCTGCCAGAGCCCATCCTTCTGTCTCCTGACTCACACAGGCACTCTGTGGGCACCACAAATGCCCTCCCCTGCCACACATGGTGCAATGCCAGGGGAGGCAGGTGCAATATTTTGAGTGACCTTTACCCATGGACTTCCCTTCACTGAACAGCATTGCACTTCACATCATTTCAGCACTGGGCAGGCTTTTCCTCCACATGAGCTTTTGAATGTCTAGTCTCCTCTTAATGATAAAGGACAAGTGCAGTAATCAAAGCAAGGGGAAGGAAAAGAGTCAAGAGGTGTCATTAAGGCTTACTAGGATTTGAGATTTAAACTCTCTTTTTAATTAAAAAAAAAAAACAAGCCAAAAAGTGTGACAGAGTGGAAACAGGCTTGTACCTAAAGCTGCTTGAAGGATGTACTAGAAAAACAACCGAAAAAAGATCTTCCATTTCCCAGCTGTGCCTTTCTAAGTGACCTTTACTAAGACCTATTGGCAGTGCCCAGGTCAAATGCCTGGCACTGACAGATAGACTTTTACAGTGTGCATCATGACAGACACCAGAAAAGGAGGTGGAGAGAGGCAGGAAAATCTATGGCCACCGCCTGTCATTGCAGAAGAAATCTCTATATAAATTATGTCTATAACCTTGGGAAGGTTTTGTTTTTGTTATCCTAAAGGATTAGGTATTTTGTTAAATAAAGAGGAATTAAGCACATGTAGTTTTTTAATATCCTAAGAATTCAGTACATATGTTGCAATGACATTAAAGTGGGAATATTGGCAATTTCTCTTTTATGCTAGAATGCCACCTGCACACAGAACAATAGAGGTCCATATCCTCTAACATCTACTCAGGACAGGGTGATGATGTTATGATCAGTCCCTGTCTGCTAACTCACACTGAAATCCACTTCATCCACAGTTTGAAGAGCTGTCTACATAATGGATTGTGTAATTTTTGCTACTTCTTGGGTTTGTGGGAGCTACTATGCCTTTGGAAATCAGCTTTGTTACACAATATACCAATCATAGGAAGGTCTGAAAATGAACACTTTATTATCTGGAATGTATTAATATTAAATAGTTATATATTGTTTAATGAATATCAATAATAATATTTTTCCTACCAGAGAAAGTAAACAGATGTATCTTAATTTTCAATTTTCTGTGAATTTTTAGGGGAAATTATCAAGTGTGAGAGACTTCAATTTTATATTTCTTACATTAAAAACCCCAACACAACAAACAAACAAGCTGCATGAGGTCAGTGAGGATTCTTCCTGTTGCTCCACCCATTCCCTTCATTTTCAGTGATATAACAGAAGTTTGTAGGAATATGCTTTGTAAGTAGGACCTTTTTCTAATAGTCAAGGTCGTGGAACAAGTTGAAAAGCATGAAATTCTGCTGCATAAATTATCATTAACAATGTAGTTTATTTTTCTTTGGCAGTTGAAATTTTAATGTAATGTTCTGCTGAAATTCTGAGATTCAGTCAAGTTTTAACAAGCTACTGCTAGGAGATTGCATTATTTTTTATGCATTTTCTATTAAAATTCTTGATAAATGTTGCAAAGATTCTACCTGTGAGCTGTTTTTCACTCTCTAGCTGATATTAAATACTTGCCACCAGAGCTGGATTTTTGATGGTGATTTGTCACATGGTATTATTTCTGCTCCTAGAGTGAATGAATGCAACCTTCATCAGGATCCTTGTCTGAAGCCTCACAAGAAATACATTTCAAAATGGAAGTCATCAGTATGTATGTGCATAAAATTTTCCATAAAGATATACTGGTACTATTTTCTTGCATTAATGTTTATGACAAGAGAATGCCACGGCTTTCAGCATGGGTGAAATGGATACATATTTTAATACTGAGCAAAATTTAATAGAAAAAGTTTGTGTTGTTCACCCAACTGTGTTTTGTTTTAGTCAGCATTTGTGCAGACAAAGCTACTCAGGAACCTAAGAAAATCCCACAGACAAGGCTCCTGTGACTCCAGTGGCCTTTGGCCCAGCCACCCTGGGTGTGAAGACAGGAATTCTGTGGGCTCTGGCACGCTCTCCTCAGAGCTTATGAAGGTATAGTTTTAGATCTGAAGGAGAAAAAAAATGATTTTTTCTAACTTTTCTCTGGAACACTTTCTAACACCTTAAGCTAATGGGTTCCCAGCTTGTTTCCAATCCCGGTTTACTGCTGTTCTTCAGGGGTTTGCAGAGCATTTCGCACATGCAGTGTTGCTTTCCTTAACACAGCAGGAAGTCCGCATGGTGGTACTGGGGCAGCCTCCAGGAGTGCCAACCTGACTCCAGGACTTCCAGCCAACTGCTGTAATGGGAGATGCTGGCACATCCGTGCCTTTGTGCACCCGTTGGCCTCAAATGAGCGCAGAAAGGTGGGTCAGTGATTCTATGAACATCTTGCTGGCTCCTCTGAGCTTTACACTTCTTCCAGCTTTTCTGGTGATTCTGTACAGTCAGTCTTAGACCACTCAGCTCAAACCTCAGCAGGATCTTGCAGGTGTGGATGAAGGAGTTTGATAATAAAACTAAGTAATAGAAAGATATCACCATGAAAAGAAATCTCCCCAGTGGTTCTTCCCATATCACATAAATGGCCATGCAAACCTTAGCCATCCTGGGAGCCCAGAAGGAATGTGATCCGTGCTGTCTGTGACCCCAGCCACCCTTTCACACTACAGTTTCCATGAAAAATCAGTTTTTACCAAGATGGCTGTTCCCTGGATGGACTCCTGGGAGAGCAGACCACCGTCACAGAGGTAACTGCCTGCGAGCCATTTCTCCTGCCTGTCATTCCAGGTGGACCCAGGGGGTTTCTGTGTTATCCTGGGAGGGTGGGTGGCTGGCCAGGGGAGCCTGACTGAGATAGGAGGGTGGAAAAGCCTGCAGCACCCTTCCACGTGAGGATCTGCTGCTAATATCTGACCCATTCCTGTAAATTGTCTTTACATGTGAAAACAATTAATGCTTCATCTATAGGTTTTGTATATGTGGCAGCCAGAAAAAGGTTGCGTGCTGGGTTTGATTTGAGGGAGGAGTGGGATCTGAGAGCTGTAGATGCTGTTTGAAAGCTTTTCTCCAGTACTGATGATAATGAGTGATGTAAGCCATTCCTTCGGACTGATGATTAATCCTAATGAATATGTTGCATACGTATGTTTCACGGCTGTCATTAAGCTTCCATTTTAACTGCTCTTCCCCTTTACCCACTCCCACCCATGCCTGCAATCTGCAAACTCTTATTCCCTGTAGGTATTTTGATAGAGAAACAGACAGGTAACGATCCCGATGTCAGACTGTAAGCCATGCAACTGTCAGTTCATATTGTGTCTGACAGCCATTGACAGCTTGCTTCTTCAATTTTACTAAGATTAATATTCTTCACATGTTTTATTTATATTTACTGATCTTGCTGCAGTGAATTTTTAAAGAGATGTTTTCATGTTAAACCCCCTGTTAAAAATCAAATCTGCATTTTCTTCAAAATTTGGATCTAAATTTCATAATACTGCTTGCAGAATTTTTGCACGTTGTTTGTATGATCCCATGAACAATGCTTTATCCATATAGTGGTCAATAAGGCTCATTCCTATAAACCCCCAGGATCATCATCTGGGAACCTTCTCATCCCTGGAAGCACATTCACACATGGTTAACTTGACACAAGGCTGTAGTTTCACAGAAGACAACTGCTCAGATGCATAAAATTATTCACATGTGCAAGCATTTGAAAGATCCAATTTCTGTAAGAGTAACATTGTCACCAGAGTAATGCTATTGAGCTTCAAAATATTCACATCGGCAAACGCCTGCAAGATTAGACTTTGGGCTCTGTGGCAAAGAACCCAAAGTCTAATCTTTCTGTCTGTTCTGTCCATCTGAGGCAGCTCACCATCTCTCTGGATGCTTGAATTGAAATAGAAACACATTGGGATGCTGAAATTGTGAATATGATGGGGGAAATTACACATAAGCCAAAAGAATTTTAAACAAGACAGAGAAACTTGGAAATTTGGAAAAGAATTATAATTTTATGATTTTTTATGCAAATAGCAATAGGGTATTTAGCTAATTTATATGAAAATAATGTTTAAAATATGTAAAATTTATATCTGTGTATATAAATATATAATTTTACAATGTGCAAATACAAAGACAAAAGCTTAAACTTGATTGCTATGGTATATCTGCTTCAAAGGGCATTAGTCAAATCTCCCACTCCTTACTCAAAGATTCTGATCATGTGTCCTATCTGAGTGCAGGTTGACTTATTTGACTCAATTTAAGGAAATTCCCATCTTCCCATATTTATTAATCGGAAAATTCCCACTTCAGGACTCCTTTTAACCTCTCTGATCTTTCAAATTGCATGTCTCTTAACATCAAGAATTAGCCAATTCTGACTTCATCTAGCCATGAGATTACAGTGGTGGTGTATCTTTTTTTTCCCTTCCTCTCTCTCCAAATCTGTAACATCATGTTTTTCCTATTGCCATGGCAATGCAGCTAAGTATACACAAAAATGCAACAAGCCAAGTGCATGTAAAAAAGTTTGCACAAAGACAGAATTGCTAACTAAACAAGGGGCATTGCTGATACATGGGTCCTGCAGGGATATTACTGGTGGGGGAGAATCCCTTTTTATCACCTCTCATTACCAAGGAAAGTGAAAACACGGAGACAAGAGATATCAGGATATCCAGCCCAGTTGCAGGAAGGGATATCAGCATCAAGTAGGACCAGCAACACGGAAGTGTGAAGTTTCCTTCAGATCATATGCAGCTCCAGCATCCTCTAATGAAAATATGGATGATTTAGCACTTCTTCACCAAAAATAACCCTGCCCTGGACCATGGAGAGGGGGTGTAATGTTAACTTAGAAACAGTGGCACAAACAATCAAGGGCACAGAAAAATCAAGGAATCTGTGAAAAGCCCCTCCATTTAGCCTAATAATTCTCTCCATATGATTACAAGTGAAATTCATAATAATTCGTCCTTCACTGACAAATCAAGACCACTTTTTAGCCCAAATAATTGTAATAAAGTAGTTAAAAGAGAGATGCCTTTGATTTTTCCTAATGTAAAAGGAAAAAATGGATGAACAAGTTGTAGTTTCTTACTTTTTAAAATTTGATATCATTTACATTTTGTTAATTAATTATTTTTTACAGAAAAGAGGTTTGTCTTATTTTCAACAAAAGGAATGCTGATTGCTTTCCTAGGGATATTATAAGAATGTCAAGGAAAGCCATAAATATTTTATAAAGACTGATAATAGAGTTTTCTGTGCTAAGGAAAAGTCAATGATTTTTGAAAAGGGATACATAATGATTTTCTGACTAACTGCAAAAATGAGATGGCAGTAATTTTAGTATTAGCTAATAAATATTGACATTTGTATTTCAATGAGTGTAATCAGGCTTTGGTTGGATATGAAAAGTCATGATTTTTTCATCACTATTATTATAAAAGCTTGACTATTTCCACCAAAGATATTAAACAATTTTTGTAGGAAGCCTCAGTAACTTCTCAGAATAAATCCAGTAAGATTATGCAAGAAATTACATGTGCTCTCTCCATCATATTGAGAGCTCATCTGTTTTCCTCTCTTGCTTAAAAACAACATTGTGCAACAGGCATCCTCACACAAAAGCAGCCTGCATGCAAAATGATCTGGTTAAAATTACAGCTTTGGGCATATAGGTAACCTGATGCCCTCAGCATACTTTACCTTGTTTTATCTCATAGCTATTCAAATTTACTAGTTAGGGGGAAAAAAAGACCTAGAAAACACCCAGGGGTCACTCATAGTCTGAAATGTCAGCTGTTATTCATGGTGGTAGCCTATTATCACAGACAGTCAAAAAAGTCATTATTCTGTGATGACTTCTCAGATTTTCAAAAGCTTTTGGTCCCAAAGTTACCACCTTTCCACCAAAGCCAAAATCCCAAACTGGTTTCAGAACTGCTACGTTTCTGGTGAAGGATCCCCCCTGGGATACCTGGTGTTTAATGAATTAAAAATGACATCATTCTTGTTGGCTTTAGGGCTGATAATTACTGTCTGCTGAGAGCACACAGCAGTGAATGGTGGCAGAGGGAGTGAGGTGAAAACCAGGGCTTTGGCTACAAGTTCATTAGCAGACATGCCTGAAACAAACAGACCAGATTGTAAAATTGACTTGTTTTCACAATGCAGACAATTTTCAAAAGAAGATTCTGCAGCAGTGATACTGTTTCCTCACAAAACAGCCCCAGTTTCCAAGCAATGTATTTTTCAGGGCAGCACATCTGTCTCCTTGGTTGCCCACTCTTCAAAAGTCTCTCCTATGGTATCCAGTGAGATAGACTGGGAAGAGAGCTGGCTGATAAATAGCTGGTTTTGGATAATCTTTAGCTGGATTAAATTCTTGATCCAGGTGAAATTTTAAAAAATAAACCATGGGAGTGGGAAAAGCGAAGCTGGCTGGTGTAAGAAATGCTGCTCACTGATGGGGAGCCACAACCCCATCTCTGTGAGCACCATCCTCACCTTGGACTCGGTGACATATTTCCAGACCTTGCCCTTTTGCTGGCCCTGGTGCTCCCCTGACCTCTCTGTGACTCAATTTAAAGTCTGATATCAACTGAAAAGTAACACAAAAAAAAAAAAAAAAAAAGAAAAAGGGAAAAAGAAAAAAGAAAAAGGCTATTTGTTTAAATTGGCTCAATAAGGGGTCAGATAAGCAGCAGTGCTACTGCACTTCTGTGCATCAGCAACATGTGGCATAGCCCAGGAAAATGGGAGGACCCTCACTTGCTTGACCAATTTAAACTGTCTTGAAACAGCTCCCTGGATATCTTGCCAGGGGCTGTGTAATTGAAAGAGGAGCACTTCTGCATCACAATGTTTAGTCCTGGCTAATTTTAAAACATCATGTAAAAAGGCTTCCTTCCTTTAAAAGCACGGGACTCGTGACCCTTCCTTTTATAAATACACATGCACATACAGATACACAGAGTATAAATTAACCTGAAAAATGTGTTGATTTATAAGAGGAGGGAAGAGAGGCAAGAGGAAATCTAAACAACCTCATTTAGTCTTGGCAATATCAAGAATGCCAAGGCTAGTTTTTCCCTGCTCGTGGATGAGGAGGTTGGAAGCTTTTGAGGGAGGGACTGGGATTATATTATGAGGTTTTTCACAGTTTAGATAAACTGAGGGTGATGCTGGAATTTTAAGGAAAGGTTTTTCGTTCTATATGATTTTGCATGCTGAAGTTTAACAGCTGTTGCAAGCAAAAAGAAAACATATTTTTCCCACTACATCTTTTGATTCCACCAGATGAACTGAGTTTCTCTGGCATTATTTCTTTTTAAGAAAATTCAGAAAACCAGGCAGTTAAATTTAACCCAGATATAACTCTGCTGATTCAAACTTACATTAAAACAAAGGTCAGATTTGGCCAAACCTTTTAATTGCTCATGACCCCATTATTTTCTGTCCCTCTTTCCTCCCTCCTTAACAGGTTGTCCCATTGTTTCACTAGGGATTGAAGTCAGATTTACTGGCTGGCAGATACAAGGATTGCTCTTTTGCCCCTTTGCCCCATTCCTTGATTTGAAAAATAACAGGAGAGGGGATGGGTGTAGGGAGAAGCCTCAGAGGGGTTTGTTTGTTTATTTTTTCCCAGCATCCCTGTAGGCTGCTAGTGTTATACCGTGAGTTTTTCAGAAAAAATGGGAATCCAAGCCAATCAATTGCCTTCAGCTCCACAGGACTGCACTTTCCTGGGACAGTGTAAATATCCAGTTGTGCTGTGAACTCTCCCATTTGATTTTATTAGATTTGTTTTCCCCTATTCACCATCATTTTTCTACATATTTGTCCTCACATGATATTTTTGCTGTCAGCTAGAGCAACAAGCAGGTTGTTATCAGCCCGTGAGCCCCACGCGGGGGAGCGGGAGTGGGCAGCACCCGGCAGGCAGTGTCCCCTCCCGTGTCACCGAGTCCCCTGTGCCACAGGGGGACTGATTCACTCCCTAAAGACACAGAGTTCTCCCTGGGCCCTCCTCACCCGTCAGACTTTGCTCTGGTGTGCGTGCAGGCGCTTGCTTTGGTTTATGGCTGTGAGCAGAGGCCGTGGGGGCCGTGCTGGGTCAGCATGTCCTGCACCTCCCCTGTCCAGCAGAACCCAGCTGGGGGACGCTGCCAGCCCCAGGAGCTGCTGCTCATCCACAGAGTGGGGTATGGTTGGGTTTGGCTGTGGTAAATTATTCTACCCACAGATTTCCCACCTCAGAGGTCCCTTCTGGGGGTTTGCATCATCCTAAGATAGGACTGACTGTGATTGAATCTGACCCTCTATTTATGTCCAAACAGCAGTAAAGCTGCAGACAAACATAAATAACACATGCTTGCACCTCCTCTGCTGTGCTGTGATTCCAGAAATGCTGAAACTGGTGTCTGAGCACTTCGAACCCTGCTTTTAGAGAATTTGAAATGCATCCATCAAATTGCAGCTTTTGCTGAACCTGTCAAGAAGTGCTTCTGCCCCAAATGGAAACTGTCCAAAAAATTATGCATGGCCATTTTAAAGTTATGCAAGGTTAGGAAACACAAACAAAACAAGCCAAAACAAAAGAGGGGCAATTGAATGGCAGCAGGACAAAATTGTGAGCTAGGAGAGTCCATCCCCTTAAATTATGCCCACTTAGGCACGTGAAATCAGGGCAGTGGTGAGTTGCATGAGGATGAGGTGGGGGTCATCCCCTTAACCACAGAAATTTGGATTCCAGTTTTCTAAGTGTTTTGAATTCTGATGTCATTTTAGGCTAACAGCTGGGGTTAAAATAAAATGCTTCATTGAACTATGGTGTGTGAAATGGTTCTTTCTATATCTGCTGCTCTGGGGAGAAACAAGAGGACAGGCTGGCATTCAGTGCTCGTATTAGTCCATGCTTCTCCCTGTGCTAGCAGACAGGTGTCCCAGTATCAAGGGCCCATCCCTTTTGTTCTCCAAACATGAGCCACAACAACTGTGCTGAGAACAAAGAGAAATATTAAGTGTCCTCTGATTAATAGGTGGGTTTTTTGAGTTTTGTGCGCTGATGAATTCTGGGGGTGCTGGGAGACAGTTGCGCTTCCTATCTTTGCTGGATCTGTTTTCTGGGATACTTCAAATGAATAAATATCTAGAGCCATCAGCAGCTCCTCATTCCTTGGAGCCCTCTTTTCCCCACTGCCCCCCAAACTGGCCCTCTGACATACATTGCAGATCCTGGTTTTTAGTGTTTTTCCCCTTCATTAGCTGAATTCTAAACTCAGTTAATCTCTGCTTGCTGGATTAGTCAAAACTTTTTTGTCTTCTTGTGAGCTGTGCTTTTTCTGATCTCTGATTTTAAGTGCCCAACCAGCAAGCCTAAAAAGAAATATAAAGGTTTGCTGGCTATGACTGTGAAATCAAATCAACCACGAGTGACAAATCGGTTTTATCAGTGAAACTTGTTAAATGCAATGACTAATTTTTAATTTTTTTTTCATTTAAGTCCATTCATTTAAGAATTCTGAAAGGGTTTTGCAGAAAGTCTAAAAAAACCTCCCATCTCTCTATAAAAAATGTGTCTCCAGAGAAAATTCTCTCAAAATACAGAAAACAGCCACATAATTTAGAACTTGTGGGTTTAACTTCGACAAGGCATGACAACCATTTTGCAAGCTTGAAGGCGTTTTGGAACCATTGTAAACCAAAACCACAGAGATATTGAAAATCAAGGCTCCATGCCCAAGTACAAACTGCCCCCCTGTGCACCTACTGCAGCACACACAACACCTTGTGTTGGGGAAACATCACTCCCTTTCTGTCCAGGCAAGACTGGAACACATAGCTGCAGCAAGGCATGAAAAAGCTGGAGTGTGGCTGTGGCCTCTTATAGAAAGGAGATTCCTGGTTAGGAATTAAAATACACTGGTATGTTCTGGTGTAATTTGATGAACAACTTTTCAGGAAGGCTTCCAGCAACCTCCTCTTCCCTGTTCCCTGCCATTGCTTCATCTTGACCTCGGCCCTTACTGATTTGTCCTGCCTTACAGTGAAATGGGTGAGAGCAGAATGCCTGGGAAAACAATAATTTATTCTTGTATTTTCTATTTGTTTATCTATTTTATCTTGCCTGAGTGTTTTTTGTTTCCAGTGAATCAGGTCCACCATCTAGCCTCCTACACAATCAGGAAAATAGTGCAGGATGGACACAGGAGGCAGAAGTTTCTGGCAAAGGTCAGAAATTGCATAAGGTAACTAAAGCATCCTCCAGCTCACTGAGTTCCAGGTAACACCTTTAGTCCATCTGGTGACCACAGCCTGATATAGTTATTATATATTTACCTGAATGTCTGCAGCCACTTATTTTCTGCTGAATTGTCACTAACTCACACCAAAGCAATGTGAATGCAGCCTGTCTGCAGAACACTGCTGCCTGACTGCTGTTTTGACTTGCTTTGCACAGCTGTAAATACAAGGTAGAAGGCAGCAAAAAATTACTAGTTAAGGACATTATAAACAATGCCTGTGAGCTTCATTAAAATTTAGCTTATGTTTCTCGAGAGTCATTAATGATAGATTGCTTTGCATTCTTAGAAATGGGGGGTGGGGGTGTGGGGCGATAGTATCCATGTAAATTGACACAATTGTTATCAAAACAACAAAAGAAATCCCTGGAGGCCATTTAGATGCTGTTGAAACCAGATTTCCAAAATAACGCTAATGGTATTCTTCCCTGCTGGTGTGTTAAAGCATGTATGCAAAGGTATCAGCAATAGGAACAGAGGACACAGAAGTTGCATGCAAGCCATGTGCTGCGCATTCCTCTTCTCTCTCTTCCTTTGCTTCTCAAGGTACTTATATATGTGTGCTGCTCTGATGTGACTCCTTTCAAAGGAATAATTGCAGACAACAGACTTCACTCTGCTTTATTGGCAGCTTAAGGCATTCAAGCACTGTAAGGATTAAGTCCTGTTTCTTGAGGGACACCATTCTGTTTCATGTGCTTGGGAAAGCTAGTGGTTATCAGGGATGTATGGGCAGGTGTGTGACTGCTTTAAATATGAAAGATTTTTTGGAATGACTCAGTGTTTATTTTATCTTTTCATGTTCTGACTTTCACTTAAGTTACCCTGAAAACATTTTTCCCCCCAGATACTCTCAGGTGCAAGGTTCTTTAGGCATCACCTTAACCCAACGTCTCCTCCCCATGCTCTGCTCCTTGTACACAGCGCTGCCTATCACTGCAGAACATAATGGACAAATGCTTCTTATTCTTATTATGTTTAAAATGCATTTTCCAATTACATGAGTATATAACATTTTCTAAACAAATAGTCTCATTTTGTATACCTAGGCAGCTTTTTAATAGGATGCCCCAATTGACAATTACCATACAATTCCTAAGGCCAAGAATCACAAACATGTCATTAAATTCCTAATGAAAATATCTGATCTCCTCCATGCCTCACTGTAGAAATCCCTGTCTTTTTTCTTTACTTTTTGCTAAGTGCAGGTAGCTGATTGTTTTGGGCTATTGGAAACAATTAAATCAAAGTCCATGGGGCTTTCTACAGCTGTACTTAATAGAGAAAGGCAGAGTTCTTCCTGCTGGTTAAATTCATTGCTGCAATGCACAGCTATTCTTATTTTTGTGTGAAAGTGAGGTTTTGAAACATTAAAAATAAATGATGGACTTGGCAGAAGAAAAATACTTGCTTATATATCAGCACAAATACAGTGTCCTGTATTTACTTTGCGGTGTGTATCTAAATTTCTATTTTGATTCAGAGATTTACTCTGATAGATTAATCTATGTTTAGTGAGAGAAAAAATTCATGCTACCTGTTTCAACAGTGAATTTGCATTAAATAGGATGGGTAAGAGGAAAGCTGAATACCCCATTTGCACATTAAAAGCTGATCATTAATCCTATATTTTAACTCCACAACTGTCAGGAGCTATTATTTCCCAAAGAGCCTGACAGTTCAAGGGATAAACTGGAGTGGGTCCCATTATAAAGGTCTGTGAATAGACGTCAGAATAGTTTGCGCATCAAACCCCAAAGGCTATTAGATGTGATACTTTAAGAATCAATTTGTAGCTAAATGAAAAAGAAGGGATGTGGATCCTTGGACAGATTTTAATAAAGCAGAAAATTTAACATATAGAGAGGCATTTTAAATAAAATTAGGCAGATGTAAAGATTTTTTAAAAAATGCATTATTAAGCATAAAATAACCCCCAACATTGATTTCAGCCTGGTGCTTGAAAAACTGTGCCACAGCAACAAGATCAAACAAGGAGAGGTGCTGAAATGATGCTTTCAAAATTATGTTTTCAAGTGACTCTAGAGTAGATCAATAAGAGAGCTGATAGCTTACGAGCTTCTGAGACAAGTCAACAAACGGAAGGCAAGAAAAGAGGACCAAAGAGCTGTCTTCATACAAAAAAATTAGTTTCCAACAGGACATCCTGCTGAGTTTTATCTGAGTTCATTAGGCTTGAAGACTGAGATCTGCTAATTCCACATGAAAAGTTCCAGACATTTGCAAAACCAAATCAAATGTGATGCTGTACTTAAGCTTGTTAAGAAGTTGAAGTTAACACTAAAACCCGCTTAAATAGGCTCTCAGGAAATAATGCTGCACAAGCTCTACTGTACTCACCCTTTCAGGAAACCAAAAGAAATCATGTAAGCTCTGTGCAGTTCGTGTGAAGCTTTTAAACACCACACTAGACTGGCCCTCCAAAAAACAAATGTTGGGAGAAGAACACGACCCCACAATATGTTACTTCGGTTTTCTCCCAAGGGGTCTCAAATGAAGTCAGGGAAGCAAGCCCAACACATACAATTATAAGGGCAGGAGTACCGAAAGACTGACAGCCACACTGTACTGGGAACATCTTTGTTCTCTGTCATTTATTTCTACAATTACTTGCTCTTAGGTAGTTTATATCCTGAAGTCTTTGAAACAGGATATGCCTTAAAAATTATACATCTTCTGTGCTCTGAAAGTTAATTGTTGTTTATTATTCAAAGTAGGCTACTGAAATTAGATCTCATAAAAATGAAATGGTTCATTTCCATAGCTGAAAATGGAGCTGCTTGCATACTGAAGCTGGAAGAGGTGAAGACAAAGAGAAGTTTATTGTAGACAGTTCCCCCTGGTTGTTCTGTTAAAAGCCTGATGAGACATGAATGGAAACTCCAAAAAGCCCCTTACTCTGTACTTCACTGATATCACAGATTTTAATATCCCAGGGAGGATAGCTGAAAGCTCTATGCTGTGGGTTGTCCATAATGTCTCCAATAACTTCAGATAAGCTATTCCTGCCTTTTTTATATTGTTAAATGCAATCAAAACCCCTTATCCACCATTATTTTACTATTTCGAACAGGAGGCAAGCTACTTATAGACATGTGGATGTGTGACTGTATCAATTAAGGGAACTAGGCTCTTTACCGTGTTCTTAAGTCACGTAGACAAACTTGTAATGTAGAAAGTTCCAATAGTGAGGATTCCAATACTCGGTCTGTTTACTCAGCCCCTTTTATGTGTGCATTATGGTATCATCTTTAACTGTACAGCCACATAATAACTTTATTCAAGTGCTTCTCTCAAAAAGAAATAACCAAATTCATTGTGAGCTTTTCTGCGGTGACCAGTTCTGCAGTATCTGAACGCTTCATGAACATAAATTAATTTATCTCCCTCTTGGCAGTTGCTGTTGGAACTCATCCCAACGTTACTGCTCTGAGTTTGTAGTACAGTGAAATTTTGGCTTTGCCCATGTAATCTACCCTAGAATAATATATTCGAGCATGCAGTAGTGGGGCACTGTAGTCTATAACTGAGGACGTGGCATATGTGGTTCAGTCGGCGCTACCAGCTGTGAGAAACCTGAGCATCCTCAGTTACAGCCGAATCTTAGAATTCAGCAGCTCCAATTGAAGAGGTAGTGATGGAGCATGTGCAAACTGTGATTTTTCACAGACTTATAACACAGCCAAATGTGTAACCAGAATAGCAAAAGGCAAAGCCCTAGCATAGGGAGACTTCAGATTTTTCAGACTCTGGCTTCAGATTGTGAAGGTGCTAGAACAATTCAGACTGTTTACTGATAAGCAAAACAACCTGCTTTCTGTTTCAGACACAGCCAAACAGTTTTGGCTCAAATTGTCATTAGCATTTGGGCCTAAATTAGATGCTGCACAAAATGACAGCAGAAATGGCTAAACTAATACAATTTAGCTGTCTGTGAAGACAGGCTTATAAAGGTAGAGTGTCAGGCAATTTTTCCTTTTCACAGCGCACCTACACAAACGTGTATAATCTCATTACACATAATACTGTGCATTTGACACGACTGTGTGTGTGCATTTGCACACAGTTGGAAATGTGCTTGTGCAAATATACACAGAGAGATCAAATGTTTTGTCATGTTCAAGATTAGCACCTATAGATAGTCACCATGTGTAATTCGGGATCAGTTATGCAAGCACACAAGCCTACTGCTCGTGAGCCACTCAGCAACAAAGCTACCTCCGACTGCAGTCAGAACAGGACAGTCAGGATCATAATCTTATTAAAGGAGAATAGATGCAGAAATCATGTCCTACTTTTGTTAAATGCAGCACTGCTAGGTTACATGGCTTGCACACGGTTTGAAATGCTTGTTGTGTGTCTGGCTTGCAAAAACAATTTGATTCATTTGCAAAATTCTAAATTTTACCATTAACAGAATCTTCTCCCTTAGGCCTATAAATCCAGGTATATATTAAAAAAGAAGGCTTGTGTTTATCATCTGTAAGAAGTTCCTATTGTCTTTTATTGCAGAGAGCCAAGCGTAATCACCAGAAGAGGAAACAATCCAGTTCAGCAGCAGCCTCGGCAGGAAAGCTGACTGCCAGGTGCATGAAGTGTAAGGATATCTGCGCTGGCTATGTACGCACCAAGGGCTTGATTTGCATTAAAACACTGCTGAGTTGGAGGGAAAAGAATGGAAGAGAGGACAGGTAGGCACCTACCCCACCACCATCTCTCTGCCTGCTGAAAAGGTTTGGGTTTCACGGCAGAAACACAAATACAGAGTGAAGATAAATAATTAAAGTCTGGCATAATGGGCCAAAGTAATTTCTTGTTATCAGAAGAGTATTTTTTGAGAGTGTGTGTGTGTGTAACAGATGAAGCTCATTTTGAAAAATTTAAATGTGTTAAAGCGTTCTAGCATTTCTTCCAGTACTGGCAGAACTTGTATTACCTTGGGGAAAAAAAAATTACCCAACACCACTGAGCACATGGGCTTATCTGCAACCTAATACTGTTATTGTAAGGGTTTGTATAGCTCACTTCCTGCCTTTGGGCTTACACAACAGGATATTTAAATTACAAAGACTGAAGAAATGAGGCAAAATGCTCTTGATATTAAAAATTTTCTAGTTGTTCTAATTCCCCATTAAGTGAGTAGCAGAATTTATCAGTAAACACAAGGTCGTTCCTGGAAAAAAACTACAGACAAACTGAAGGCAGCAAGGCAGGTTCGGGGTTTATCAGCTGTCCCTCTACACTGTGAAAAGTGTGTAACTTACGAGTACAATGGCAGCTACCACCCTTTACTACTGTTAACTGTCTGTCACTGTTTCCATTGTTAACTTGGTCTCCAGGGTTTAATATCTTACCTGTATCAAATTGTGCCAGGTCAAAACTTGGCTCACAGGTGTGTCTGGATGGTACTCTTTTTTTTTTAACAAAAAAAAAATTAAATTTTATCAACCAGAACTGGGATGAGGACTACTTTAAAAAAATATTATTTTATTGATAGTGATATTTTTTCCTGTTCACTTCTCAAATCTGAACACAAACATTTTACTTTTCACTCCCTTGAATAATTTTGTTAATATTCAGTTTGTGTTGACAGAGATATTTTTATCTTAGAGGTCTTTATCTGAGTGGGTTCTTCCTTCTTATGCTTTCCTGATCTACCATCTTGGAGCACAGCAAGAAAATCTGCACTGGATGTGCAGCAGACACATTGGGTTTTTTTTCTCTGGTGCACGTTTGGGACAGAGTTTCTGTTCTATTCACAGTATATTTATTCTCTTTTAGCTGGGTGACTGACTCTGGTAAGGCAGCCAATTCAAAGAAGGTGCAAAACTGCTTTCTGCAGAGATTGCTGACTGGATATAACCCTTGCTATGTGAGATACAAATGCCAAAACACAATTCCAAGCACAGGTACCAAGCATGACTGTGCCACAGTTTGCTCTGCCAGGGTCAGCAAAGGTCTCAGGGTATTTCATTACAGCAGTAGTGAGCACAGCTCTCTGAAAGTACTGACCCATTTTGCAGCTACAAGAAAATGAGGCTCAGAGAGAAGAAAAACTGGCTTATGCAGCAAGGGGAGAGTCCTCCTCAAACCCAGTATCTACGGCTGCAATGGGGACCAGACCCAGCGAGGTGCTTTGGGAGAAGGGCAGAGATGTGTTATTCCTGCATCCCTTGCTGTGGCAGCTTCAGGATAGCCAGGGAGAGGGGACCATGGCACACATCACCCAGCTGACAGGGAGGTGCAGATGCAGCCACAGTAATTGCCTGGGGTTGAGAACAGCCCCATCAGCTCTGCTCAGTGGTGCAGTCCTTCCCCTCTCCTCACTCACCTGCGCTGCATGGGGAAGAGAGGATGAGTCCTACAAACCCTTGGTAAGGACTAAGTATCCACTCGTGAGCAGTTTGAGTGAAATTCAACTTGGATTAATAGCTGGAGTTCCAAACCCATTTTGCATTAGTGATTAAAAAAAAAGGTGTTAGTACATGGATGAATGCAATTTATTCAGGGTTTATGGGCCCTAAGGTCAGGGAGCGAAGGACTCTGCAACAGCTTTGATGGTTACATTCTTCCATTCATATCTCTGATTAAGTTTAAGTGTAAAACTCATGGAATTTCCCATTAACTGTACATCTGAGGAAGCTGCTGAATGCACTTATGCAAGTCCAGATAAGAAATTTAAGTTATACAAACTAGTCACACATCCCCTTGCTTTTGATAAAGCAGAAGAAGGACAGAAGGATTGTGTGCAAAATAAATGACATTAGATGAAGTAATGCCTTTTTTTGGACATTTTCCACTTTGTATTTGGAAGTCAGGAGCATCTGGAAAATCACATTTTTTTGAAATATGGTGGGAAATGATTAAATAAGAATGTTTCTGTCAGTCTCTTGCGTGCAAATCTTGCAGGGTCTGGAAATTACCAGTGAACTTTGGAGAGAATTTTACCCTTAATATGGACTAAACACATTTGGTAGTCAAGGAGAAAACACTTGGCTACCAACCAAGCAAATACTTCCTTTTAAAAATGTCCTAGTGAGCAAGTGAAAAATGAGGTCATTCATGCAAATATTCCATTCACCAGCACTTTTTTAATAACCAGATTATGGATACTATGCCTGGCTTACAGCAGAATGGTATGAACTTAGTAGAAAACTCTTGAACATAAACTTTATGTAGTTAAATATTCCTTGCAGAAGCACTTCTGAATGAAGCAAGACGTGTGCAGCAGTAGTGTTAATGCTCTGGCAAGTAACTTTCTCCAAAAAAGCAAGGGTGAGAACACAGAAGGCTCCAAGAGCAGGTGCAGAGCAAGGCTATGGGTAGCCAAAACTACTGGCTTTGGCCCAGGTCCCACAGCAGAGCTCCTGGCTGTGACCTCTACAGCCACCCCTCTTTGGTTCCTGCAGCTTAGGGCAGCAGTTCTTGTTCAGCTGTTCACACCAGCTTCCAGTTGCTGGCCTCTCACAGACTTGGCACTGGAAACACCACCACATTCACTGGGGTTACAAGGCAGGAGGAGAGCCCTTCCAGAGGGTTCCTGCCCTCTCTTCACAGCCCATTGACCCCTTCTTCCCAGTTATGCCTCATGGTGTCTCTCCTGTGGACTACAGATGTAGATCCTTGTGTTCTGTCAGTTCTACCTGGAGGAGCCTTCAGGGAGTTAAGCACCAAATGGTGAACCCAACTCTCCTAAATTCTGTAACACAAGTAAACAAACAAACCAAAACACACTTTAGCCTTAGTAACACCAAATGGAGTTGACAGCACACACTCACATGGATCCTTCTTCTCTGGAGAAAACATTGGCTTGGACAATACTAACAGCATCATTCTGCGAGCATTTTTGGCAGCGTTGTTACTGCAGTTATTTTGCAATCTATTATTTTCATTACCCCAACTTCCATCAAAATAAATAGGGTCCTGGACTCCTGACATGATAGAGGGATTTGGCATGAAATGTTCTTATATCTTAGGGAAAAATACATGGAGCATTTACAGAGCAACATTCTTCATAGCAATAAAAGTATGAGTGGTGGTATATCTTGCATTGCAAGAACATTGTCATACTAGTGATGTGAAATGCAGATCTATTGCATTTGACTTTATAAAGCCCCTAGGAGCAAACAGGATGTTTGCACTGCTGATATTAATGGGATCCTTTGCAATAACAACAGTTCTTGGGAATCTTTTGAACAGCAGAAGGAATCTAAGAGTTGCTGGCGTATGTGATAACTGCTTTATTGAGTGAGCACATCTCTGCTTTTGTCAGAGAAGCAAATGAAAATGTAAATAGAAGGGAAAAAAACCCAGATAAGGTATTGCTCCTCAAGAACATTCAAAACAAAGAAGTATCTTCCAAATAGCCTGTTCTCTTCAGGAAGCTAGATAAGTGTTTTAGAATAAAAGTGCTGCTTATTCCTGAATGAGGCACCCACATAGGGAGCTGCTTTAGTTTGGTTATTCTGCAAACAATTCCGATAGCAAAAGCTCTGCCAGCCGGCTTCCTTGGAGAGGAGGGGGGAGGAGGTCTTCACTACATTAGGAGCCTTTTGTTGGTCTGATATGGCTATATTCCCCATCACACTGGTGTTCAGCAGTGTTTCCAGGATAAAACAGAAATCCAAATAGAAATCCAAATACCCCTTTCTGTCTACTTGAAAGTTTGTTCTGATTTGAACAGAATTTGTGTACTTACCAGACAATTGAATAGTGTAGTTTAACACTCAGCCTCTTCTGCGCTCGTTTTAAAACAGAGGGGGGGAAAGCAAGGCGGATTATACTGTAGGAAACAGAGAGGCAAAAGTGCACTGCATATGACTAAAATATCTTCAAATCCTTGCTACAGAAGTTTCTCAAAACCTTGCCGTCTCTAAGTAAGGTCTTTGTTGACATGAGTGCCTTGCTTGTTACTGAATGCTCCGGGTTTATTAGCTTTGGAGTTTAACGAGGGAAAAAAGGCAAATGCATCACAAAATCTGCAGTGGACCAACTTCCCTAACTCACTTCTGTCTTTCAAACCCTATGAAAGCAACAAATGAGACGCTGCCTGCAACTTGTTGTTATAAGTCAGGATAATTTTATGCTGATAATTTTATGCTAATGATCCTGAGTGTTTGTTTCAGCCTCTTTGTCTCACTAGAACAAATTCTGTTGGTTGATTCGTGGATCCAAATGCGAAAAAAGGAATAATGAATTTTGTGTGATTTATGGGGAAATTAGAAAAGTAGCCAATTTGGCATAAAATTGTGCACTGAAGAAAAATGGTCTATCAGCAATGAAAGAAATAGTGGAAAGATTTTGGAAGAGTTCCTGTTCTCAAAATAATTTTCCCCAAAATTCTGCATATTTATTATGACTTATACTGTTGCAAACTACTGCAGCTTCAGATGTAATCATTGTACTTTTACTAATTTTTAATTTATGCCAATTCAGAAATACAGGCTGACACACACAGTTTCAGGAATAGCAGACACACAGCAACATCTTAGCTACCCACCCCAATCTAGTATTTCCTGATTTTACTTTAGGATGTGGGCAGTAGTATGCTAAAACTAGGCTAATGACACACATTTCTGATTTGAATGAGATCCAGAAGGTAGAAAAAAGGTTTGGGAGCTTCTGAATGCTGAGTTTTTGTCTGGCTCACTGAAAGGTTAGACAGCTCTGGCAAACTTTTACTCCAGCCTGTGAATGGATCTGTGTGGATGGACTTTGGTGTTAGTTGCAGCATCTCTGCAGTGAGGCAATAAACTCTGGGATTTAGACTCTAAAGCATCTCTATTTCTCATATGCAAGTTCCTGTGTGCTTTCAGCCAAGTAAATATCTGATGCTGGTTAACTTTTACTGTTCCTTCTGCTGCTCGTCATTGCAGATCCACATCCGAGTGCTTATGGCATATTATGTTACAGCCAACCAACTTCCTCTCAAACAAGTTACTTCTACTCTGTTGCTTGTGATATTGATGGCTGTTTTGACCTTTGCAGTTCTCTAATTACTGAAGCCTTAAAATAGTACACATCAGGTAAAATATTCCCTTTTTGAAGTTCCTTTTTCCTCGCATGCCTGAGCTGAAAGACCATATAAACTAAGATTATTCAACCACTTTAGACCACTGCACAGAATGTCAAGGGAAATTTTGTTAGCGAGGACAAGCGACTGTTTTGTTCCACTTTTACTTTGGAGGTATTTTTCACCCAGCAGAAGATAGTACAATGATGTATTTGCCATACCGTTCCATAAATCAATTAAATTCTTCTCCTTGCTAAACTCCAGAAATGAACATTTGTGAAACTGTTTTTTTTTTTCTGTAGTTCTTTAAAGTTTGTGGAAAGCCCCAGTTAACACATTGTTTAGAGCTGGCAACCAATTTCCCCAGTTTTAGCAAGCATCGCATTTGCTGCAACATCACAGGTCATTTTTAGCTATTGTACGTCTTTGTCTGGTCCAGTCAGAAAAGCACACAAGCACTCCAGTACTATCAGTTATGCTTGGAGGAACATAAGAAGGGCGAGGGGGAGGGGAGAGGAGGCAACACAAACTCAGAAATACCCCATTTTTCTGCTTTGGGAGAGCACAGCCCGCTAACAGCCAGGTCCAGCCTGCCAGGAAATCAGTGTACTGCAGAATCACTATCGGTAGACAGAATGGAAAAACCCAAGCAACAGAAATATGCCCTCCCAATGATCTCTGTCTCAAAGCAAAAAAAAAAAATAATCTTAAAAGTCGCATCCTTATTGAATTTGTCTTCCTTGAAATTAATTCTACTTTGTGGCCTAGTTCTTTTTTATTTCTGAACCTATTATGGGCCACATCTGTGGAAGTCTGATCAACTATTCTGAAACCAGCTGCTGCTGAGATTCTTTCAGTTAAGCTGAAATTAAGAACAGGTTTGTGGGCTCCTTACCTGCTGTGAAGGCGTGATGTAGTTTATAAAATTACATATCGGTGAGAAAATCTGACTGCCAGGGCTGGAAAAGTTGGTACACTTAGCATGAACCTAAAATAGCCATGTACACTGAAGCTGTACTTTTTTGCAATATTAACTTTTTCTGCTCTCTTCCTCAGTATCATTGTAAAAGCAATATTGGATAATTTGGTTTTAAAAAAAAGTGGGTTTGAGAGGATCAAAGCACAAAAAATCAAAATCAAGCTATATCCTAGCAACTGTGTTGGCAGTAGGGGCAAATATGAAAGACATTAGAGTTAAAAATGTTGATTCTTCAAGAAAGGTCTCCAGATTATTTCTGCCATAAGGAAAAGTTCATTACATGCCATACATGAGATGATGGAAACAAACACCAGTCATCTTTTATCATTGATGCAATTACATTGATAGCAAGGGGACAACTTGTATGAGTAGAAAGTAAAGAGGTTATGACCATATCCTGACATCTGATACAATTTGTCAACAGATATGACCAAGTTGCTTATTGCTGCTACACATTAATAGACATGTCAGATCATGAAATATGTGCACCTCTCCAAATGGAAAAATATTTTCAAATCCTTTCACTAGATTTATGTCTGACTAAATTAACAGGGTGCAAGAGCTTCACCTCAATCCATGCAAACCCGGGGTACACTGGTGTGCAGAACTTTGGTGGGTGGGGGTGTGTTTTCATAGTACCAACTCTGGAAGCAGCCTCACACCGCACAGCTACTGAGGCATGAGCACAGAGGAAAGAAAGATTGTTGTGGTGCACATCAGAAGTCAATGTATTTAATCCAAGTGTATAAGCTTGTTATTAATTGAAAACATTTTGCTTCGGAGTGGAATTTGTGCCACACACAGAAACTCTGGAAGCACATCAGTGTTAGAATGGTCCATTTTCACTGGAGTCAGAAATGTGAGATTCTTTTTTAAAAGCATTAGTGGGAATGCTTCTGTGAGGTGATCTGCAGACATAGATGGGTATTAGAGCTGCCTGTGCCTTCCAGTTTGTAACTTCTGCATGTGTGTTTTGTATCTCCAGATACACCAAGAAAATTCAGGTTTAGAATGTAAAGATGATTTGTCATCAGTTTGTGTGCTATTTTTTTCTGACCAAGCACAGTTTGAGAGCAAAATCTCTGTCTTACATTTAAACAGAATTTCAGACAGATTTGTAATAACTGAAAATATTAATTGGCACAAAACCTGAGTAACTGAGCAAGCACACAGAAAAAGAGACTCACTTCCCTAGATTACATTTCACAGACTGTATTTGTGTGTGTGACATGTACACACACACATATGCACACACATATATATGAAATGTAATCCAAACTTGGCTTGTTTGCCTGTCTTGAAGTATTCATCTATGCTTTCAGCTTTGCTTTTACAGAGATGGCCTTTTTCCTCACTACTCTACCACAGTGTTTCTTGGGAAACTTTTCTTATCTAAACTTCCACCAATCACTCCTAAGGCTAAGTTATGCAGACAAGTCATCGCACAGAATTTCATCAAACTGCCATTTTCCCTAACTTGAGAAAGCCTGGTCCCAAATGCTGAACAAATAATTTATTAGACCATAGCAAAAGTAAATAAATGCTTTCCTGCTCCAAATATTTCATTAGCCAGAATTATTATACATGCAAGTCTATAAATAGTAAAACACCCATTGAGCCATTAATATCGCTAACATTCTCATACAAAACACTGTAATTTAAAGAATTTGAAAGTGGAGGACATCTCCTGGAAGATTTCTGGCAAAGACAAAATGAGCAAATTGTCTGCAAACAAATTAGACACCCATGGAAATACTACTAAAGAATTAAACATTAAGAACACCATCTCTACTTGAAATTTCTAATGACATTGATTATATTATGCAAAATATATCCTGCATATCTTTTGAGTCTATAAATTCTTACACTATTTCAGTTTTGCTTTTAAAACCCAGAAATGCTGGGCTCAGCAGAAGAAATGTGAGAAAATCTCCTATTTAAAATTACATGGACAGAGGAACTCTGCTGGTGACTTTCCGTGAAATTAATATACCGCTTGATTGTTTTTAAGGTCTCTACATCTTCTGAATTTTTAATTGCCTTTCCATTAAAGTGGAATACCCCTCGTGTGCTGAGCTTGAGATGGGTTCTCCAGTCCTTTCACTCCTGTAGCCTCCTACTTTCTTACGGGAACAAGGAGTGTAAGACTGGGCCCTATGGAAGCAAAGATGGAAAATATTAAGCATTTTAAGCATTACTCTGTCAAGTAATAGAGCAAGCACTGTGTTCTGTATTCTCATGTTTTACTGTCTAAGGAAAAGAATCTGTACAGACTCTGAGAGAAAAGGAGTAGGTCATAAAAATCACATTTTTAGGTAGAGGAGTTGAGAAGTCTCATGCACCTTTCATTGCTCTGACTTGTCAATTTTCGCCATATGGAAATTGTTAGCTTAATACTGTAGTTCTAAATACTGCCCAGGAATGCTGATTTATAATGGATTTCTTACTCTTTGTGTAAAGAAATGCTAAAGTACTATATAAACTGTGATTAGAGAATCTACACACTTGCATTATAGGCGTGTGCCTGGGGTAGATTCTTCAGGCTCAGAGAGGTGACATCTGCCCTGGTCCACTCACAGGTAAATCTGGCACCAGTGAGCTCGGAATTCCCACAAAACACTGCACTTTGGAGTAACTGGGAACCCAATTTGGCCAGCAATTGAAAAAGCGTGCAGGAAAGATGCTGATGCATAAGGGACAAAATCCAGACATTCCAGATGCGTTATTTACTATTGAGGCACTTAAAGACACCACATTAATGTAATGAAGCTGCTTTTGAAGAAAAGGCAATGTGCATTTTTTTAAAGTGCGTCCTCTCTATATTTTGACCAGTTGCTATGCACGTCTAGTTATTTTTTTTCTGTAAATTATAATTAAATTTGATTGTCCCAAATACATCCCACTCAGGCATTCATGCTGAAAGCAGCAACAATTGTCAATGACCTTTAACACGCCTGCTATACAAATTAGTGCAGATCATTAATCACACATAGCTTACATTTTATGATTCGTGTATCCTTCATTACCAACTTTCCCCTCTCGCTCGCTGCCCCCTACCCCCACCGCTTCCCTTTATTCCGAGGGGTCTTGTAATAAGCACTGGAAAGGGCAGGATTTAAAGCCTCCCCCCGCCCCAATTTTGTTTTCTTCTCGTTGCCGGAGCAGTTCGCGTCCCAAGTGACAGACGGAAGGAGGGAGGGCGGCGCGGGGCCGGTGCACATTATGAGACAAAGAAAGAGAAAGAAAAGAAGAAGAAGAAAAAAAAAAGGCTCCATCCTCCACACCCTTGATGTCTAGTACCGAGCGTTAAATTAGGCTTCCCAGCCATAGACTAAACACACTCCCCTCGCCTGTGGCACACACAGATTTGGCGTGATTAAACAGGGCTTCGCAAACAGGCAGGAAAACAAGAATTGAACTTTTTAGCCGTAGGAAGGGGGGGGGACCAGGAGGGCTTTTTGGTTGCTTTATTTTTTTTCCTTCTAAAGCCATATGGCAGATTGATTTGTTCGGAGGTCTTTCAACTTCCCCAGCGTGGCTGTTGAACAGTATTCCTCTTTGATCTTGATTGAGGACTTTAATGTTGTTGTTTCTGCGCATTTCAATAGATCCATAAATATTTTACCAGCGGAATTCGCCCCCCCAAAAAAAAAAAAAGAAACAAAAAATAAAGTTTCTCATAGAAATGCATCTGGGGCAACTCCAGCCCGCACCTTTCGCAGCGGAGGAGGTACGTGGGAACCGGGGCGGCGGTGGGCAGAAGCGCCACTCCACGCCCGCACAACGCGGCGCCCGCCTTTCTCCCCCCGCTCTCCCGCCGCGCCCGGGG
>NW_005054311.1:9094737-9096650 GCF_000277835.1 Geospiza fortis
GGGCTGTGCCCCTGGGGAGAAAAAAACCCCTCAACTTCGCGCCTCGCCCCGGGTACGGGGACTGTCCCCCCCAGTCATCGGAGCAGCTCCAAAATGGTAACTTTGCGCTGTTCCGCGAGGAGGTCGGGTTTGCTGCAGTGGTGGTGCCGGGGGGTGGGGGAGACCTGCGGGCTCCGGCAGCCTTTTGGCTTTGTACGCTCCGTCAGGGGCGGTGAGGGGAGGCGGATTGCGATATTAATCCATTAAGAGACAAAGAACAAATTGCCGCACTTTAAAGTAAAAAGCTTCGGCTGAAGAAGGTGGGTGATGGGTCGTCGAGCCCGAGTAGCCACTTCAATTAACAGTGGGCTGTTCTCCTCTCTTTCTCCCCCCAGCCCCGCTAATATTGATCCAGCGTGTGCGTGATATGCCCGATGTGGGGCTGTGCCCGTGTGTGTCCCCCCCTTGTTAGCGAGTCGCTCTCGGTTCCGTGGCGAGTCGGTCGCTGCGTGATCCCCGTTAGAGAAGTACACAGTTTATCAAAGGAAGTTGGGGGTGGGCGGGCGGAGAAAACAATTATTCACATATAGACAGCGAGGAGGACTCGGAGGACAATGTCTCCGTAGCGATTTTTTCCAGAAGAGGAAAAATAGCCCGTTTGATGCGGGTGGGGTGGGGGAGGGAGGCAGGGAGTTTAATGTACATATTAAAAAAAAAAAGGGAGGGGGGTCGAGAGGAGGACGGAAGGAAGGAGAGAGAGATAGGGAGGGAGGGAGAGAAAAGAAGAATAGAAATAATGCAGTTCCAGACATTTTGTGCTATAAAAGCTTTCCTCCTCCTCGTCCCTCCCTCCCTCCCCCCATTACTATCTTCGGTGATCATTAGCATAGCGCCGAGTCGCGATCCTAATGCGAATTAAGCACTTGGGCAAGTTGAGGAAAGTTTGGATGGGTAAACTTTGCTATGAGGGAAGAAGGTGGGGTGCTAAAACTGGCAGTACGTGTGGGGAGGCGTGTGGAGCATGACAGCCGGCCGTTGTTTTTCCCCTCAAACCAGCTAACCTCTGCAATTAACTGCTGGAGACAAACCCTGTGTTTTAAGCCGAAAAGTGTCGGTTTGGAGTCAGCACCATTTATTAGGAGCGTTAATAAGCTCCCATCAGCAGACAGGGATCTTCTGGGGAATGCGCATTGTGTGTGCCCACAGCTTATCCTTTACATTACCCTTATAGATGCGGAGACGCTCGGGCACTGGACGTGCAAATATCATTTTGCTCGGACCATTTTCGAAACATTAATTCTGTTCTTTATTTAATCCAGATGCAGGGTTCCCCTCCCCCCCAACCCCCCCCTGTAACCTGTGGAATTTGAAATGCAAATAAAAGCCTGTGGGAGTTGAGGCAGAACAAATCAGCATTTATAAAGTGAAAAAGATTTAATGTCTTTGAAACCACTGTGAGATTTATTTTTTTTTTTAATAAGAACTGAATCGTGACGTCAAGTCGTTTGGGCAAGATTTTAACTTTTTTTTTTTAATGTCTGAAATGCGGGTATGCGAAGTGCTTACAGGAAAAACAGATTACAAGATTAACATCTGTTAACATGATCGTTTATCTCCAGCCAAAAATAGGTCAGTCCTTTCTTAAGGAAACACGATTGCTGGGCGCATGATTAAATAATGAAATTTGGCTGATGAGTTCATAAATTAGACGCTGTGTCGACGTGCGTTAGGATCCGACCTGTGACAAAAATATGTAATTCGCGGTCCGCCGGAGAGCGGTGCGGGGTCAAAGTCCCTTTTTGGGGAGAGGCGCAACTCTCTCGCCGCCTCCTCTTCCTCCCCCCCCCGCTCCCCATCGCCAGGCGCTCTCCGCTCGCACCCAGCGTCTCTCCCGGCTAAGGAGCCGAACTCTCCCAGCGAGCAGAGAAGTTTCC
>NW_005054311.1:9096829-9117388 GCF_000277835.1 Geospiza fortis
CCCTGCCCTGCCCTGCCCTGCCCTCAGCGCACCCCCGGTCCGGCCTCGTTCCTGCTGTCCTCTCACCGTTCCCCCCGCAGCGCCGGGATCCGGCTTTTTTTTGGAAGTGGGTGCAAAAGTGCCTTTATGAAAAAGCTCGTCGACCCTGGCGGGGCCATCGATATTCTGATTTTTTTGAGGGGTTCATTTTAATATTTGTATTATTTCGAGGCGGATTCACCGGTTTCTGGAGAGTGTCTCCCCAAAAGTGGCGGCTGGGCGCCGTGCTCAGGGCCGGCTCCTGGGCGGCCGGGGAGAGGTCCCAGAGGCCCGCCCGGCAAAGGGCCGCTGCGCTTTGGCCCCATGCCACGGACTTTATTTCATGCTTGCTGCACTAAATGAGTTAACAGCCATAGGGTTTTTCATTAACTCGACTTGGCAACAGTGTATTTTGTCGGCTTCTCCCCCCACCAACCCCCCACCCCTCCAAAAAAAGCGTAATTTTAAGCAAAAAATGAGTGGCATAACATGGGTTGATTTTTATTTGGGAGGGGGAGTCTTTTCCAAAATCTTCTGTCAGATTTCTCTTGTGCCCCCATCCCTGGGCATGCTCTGTGGGTGGGATGATAGCTGAGATTTTTATTTTGTGAGATGTGCGGTGTGTCCTGGTTTTTGACCATTGCTTTCCAGTGGTGTTTTAAGGCCCTGTGTGTCCTGGACCAAGCAGGAGGATGCTGACCCTGTGCCAGGATGGCTGCTCCCCATGAGCCCTGCGAGGGATGTGTGGATGGGGCTGGGGGGAGTATGTAGGTGTGCATCCTGGGGTGTACACGTGTGTAGGTGTACGTGCTGGGGTGTACAGGTGTGTAGGTGTGCATGCTGGGGTGTATGTGCTGGCATGCACAGGTGTGTAGGTGTGCATGCTGGGGTGCACAGGTGTGTAGGTGTAAATGCTGGGGTGTACAGGTGTGTAGTGTACATGCTGGTGTGCACAGGTGTGTAGTGTACATGCTGGGGGGCACAGGTGTGTAGTGTACATGCTGGGGGGCACAGGTGTGCATGCTGCGGAGCTGGGTGCTGCGTGCCAGGCAGGTGCGTGCAGGGCAGGCACGGTGTTGCAGCGGGTGGATAGGAGTGTGTATGCACAGATGCAGGGCAGGGATGGGGTATGTTGCATTGCTGCATGGGAGCCAGATGTGCATGCCTGTAGGTGCTGCTGGGGATGTGTATGCATGGCAGAATGAGGCTGACGTGGCTGCGGGGTGGGGGAATGCTTCATTGACGCAGGTGCCTGTGTGTGCTCATGTCCCCGTGTCTGTGGTTGTGTCCCGTGGGCAGGTGTGGGGAGTAGTGCAGGCTGGGCTTCTCTAGTGAGGCCCCCATGTGCTTACCCCCCGGGCTGGCTGCTGCCAGTAGGCCGAAAATAACAGCGTTGTAAGAGGCGTTGGCTGTTTTAGGGGGAGCAGTGCCAGGGAGGAGCGTTGCTAATGAGAGAAAGAGTTTCATCTCGGTGGGGGAGTATGTTGGTAGTTTTGCTGCGGTAGTTTTGCTCCAGTAGTTTTGTCCGTGGCAGCTGGCCGGAGGAGTTGTCTGTCAGTGAATGTTGTTGCTTCTCTGCCAAAGTGTCTTTCACTTCTGTCGCTGCAAACCCATCATCAGCTTGGTCGTCTGCTACTCTGTGCACCCCAGCCATGTCCCACCAGGGTGGGCACAGTGGTTTTTGGTGCTTACCTCTGTTGAAACTGGAAGCTGATGTTGCATAGGAGCACCTGTGGTGTAATTAGTATCAAGGTGCGGATATTCCAGGAGGCGTCTTCAGTTTCCCAAGAGCAGCTGCCCTAGCCATCTTGAGTGAACTCTGTGTGGTAAAGTCATTTGCGTGGGGCTCTGTGTTACTGGTACAAGCACACCTTTACTAGCTCCTGGTGTAAAGTGATTTTTAGCTATCTCTAGAAATTCTTGCCTGGGGTTTGTTTTCAAGCCTTTAGTTCCTATGAAGCTGAGTGGTGTTGAAGTGACATCTAGTTAGTGATAAGTACTGTGCAGTATGTGTGAACAATAAGGCATTATAGCTGTCCCTCTAAACTGTTAGATTAATATGCAAAGATAACGCTTACAGAAAAGAGAGAAAAAATAAAGCATCAGTGAAAATAACATTGTCCTACGGAATGATCTAAAATTTGTTTAAAGAGAGGAGTGGTCTTTGTTAGCGCAGCACCTATCTAGGCTTAGCACGACCTTCTAAACTCCTGTACCAGACAAACTATGTATTAGTCCCTCCATGAATGTGAACGACCATTTCTCTGTGTCTCATAGAAGAGAGTTTACATCACTAGGGTGAAATCTACCTACTGTTACTTGGAAGCGTCCTCAATAACTCTATCTGCCTAGAACGGAGCAACATTTTGTAGATTAAAGTTTCCCTGTGGCAGTGACTAATGTATTTACTTTAAAAAATAGGTTCATTGTATGATTTTATAATTGGTCATAGTATCATGCTATCACCAAGATTTAATAATAGCAATTATCAGTACAGAAGAGTTCATTGAAGGGGTTGGAAACGATTATGCCATTGTTCTGGATCTCTGCCTGTTGACTTGATCGTCATTTTAGCAAAGGAGGATGTTTATGTCTTAACATCTTACAGATCACCTTCAGAAGCTGGGCTGTTGGCTTCAGTTGACCGAAAAATGCTTAACTTTTAAAATGCATCCTGCTGTGGGTGCTTACACACAGGGCAGGCCTGGAAGGGGGCAGCCTGGAAGAGTATCCTCGTAGAAATGGTGTACTCACCAACTTTTGAGAACTTTGGGCAGTCTGTTTATTTGGATTTTTTTGCTAGGGTCTTTGTGTGCAGGTGACTTCAACAGTTACCTTTAGTTACCTCTAACTATTGTCTTTTATATATATATATATATATATATATATATATATATATATATATAGTTATAATTACTGATAAATAATATCTGTCTATAGTTATCTATATTGGTAGTTATCTATAGTTACCTATCTGTATTGCTCTGTGATTGAGATCTGATGAGTTTTATTCTGAGGTCCCATCTCATGAAAGGTACCTATATTTAGTAAGATCCAAAACCTGTCAGCTTTGAAAGGCCTAACTTTTGCGAAGACTTCAATTTGTGCCAAGAACTTCCCGGACTTCTTTGGGATTGCATGCAGTATACAGAATGATCCAGTGCAAAAGCTGTATATGTGTGCTTAAACTGGAAATCAGGGTTTGACTATACTGTTTCATAAAGTCATCAAAATAGAAAGCTGAAATGCAAAGTGATTGCATTTTGCAGGAAGCAACTTGTCCAAGCTTGCAAATTTCACAAGAAAAGTGCCTGTTTAAGTTTTTGAGACACAAGTATGATTTTGTAGATACATACCTTTTAAGACTGAATGGGCATTGGATTTCTGCACGGAAAGGAGAAATGGATGTACTGCTGTTTTTCACAACCATGTGATGTTTTTTTGTTGGATAAGAGCATGTACAACCATCCTGAAAATTGACTTGTTGCTTATGAATCCACGGCTGACCCATAATAAGCACCCTTTCCACTCCCATTGACTACTGGGATTTGCATGAGGGTGATTCTGGGTGGAATTACAGTTTCTACATGCATATTCGAAATCCTTAATTATATTGGCAGTTAATCAACTAAAACTTGTTATGGTCATTTTTTTTTTCCTCTAGCCATAAGCTTAATCCAGATACCTAATCAAAGCCTGGCCAAAAAAAAAAAAACCAGGAAAAAAGAAGTCACATTTATTTGATTAGATATCTGCAATATAAATATTTGAAATTTGGTGCAATGTTGCTTTTTCAAAGCAGACATCTTACATGCTGCAAATATTTATACACTTCAGTGCTAGGATAAAGCTGTTCTGACTCAGACACTGAAGGCAAAATTCTGTTTTTCAGTTACCACTGTAGCTGCATAGAAACTGTACAGTACTTGGGAGTTAGAATGACTTAACAGATAGCAATATTTCCTGGTTGTCACTTCTGTGTTAGAATTAAGTGGAACTTCCTCGCCGTTTCCAGCAGGAACGATTCTAGTAAATGTTATGTTAGTGAGCCCACCTTAAAACTTGCGCGCGAGTGGATTATGGTCCAGGTAGTTAACGCTGCCACTTAGGCTTTCATTAGGATGATGACTTCATTACAAATGTTTACTTTCATTACCTAACTGTTAGTCAGCAAATGTTTAGTCTCTTGATCTGCCGAACCTGCTTTGCCATTTGAAGCCAGCGAGCTCTCTTTTTTTTGGTGTGGTGATTACTCAACGCTGGTTGTTCATTTTTTGATGTTGTTTACATCTTGGTTATCTGCAGAGGCCCATCACTGTTGTTGCACACTTGGTGTTAGCAGTTTCTCCTTGCATTTCTGAAACTGCAACAGCGCTCGTGCAAAGGAACGTGAGGCACTGAGTGTGTGTTCTGAGATTAAATTTGTGTGCGGATGGACAGAACTTGCATCTCTCAAGTTGCTACCAAACCGTTTATTGCCTAATGAGTTCTAGCAGGTCTCATAGCAGTAGCACACATCTGCTGTAAGATAAGTTGTTTATTTACCACCCTCAAGTTGTGAGCTAACACCGCACGTGGTGTCCATGGCAGGGATGCTGGGACAGAGACTGCTGAAGACTGGTCTATATATAAACTGTTTCAAGTCATGGAAGAGCAGAGGCTCTTTTCTGTGGATTCAAGACTGCTTACCTTCTGAGGACTATTTAAAATTCATTTTTGCTAATCTTTCATTTAAGTGATTGCTTACGGCAAAGAATAAAATTTTTATCAGCAGGATATTGTGTTGCTTGACGCTTGTTCAACAAAATCCACATTTCATTATGGGCTGTTGCAGAAGCTGTAGGCCTGGCATTACTGTTGTACTGTTGTGGTAAACCCACGGTAACTTTAGTAGGGTGGCTCTGAATTTACAGCATTGGATGTGGGGATGAATTTAGCACACAGCACTTAGCACCTAATTAAAGCTTATAGTATTACATCTGTAATCAGGGCACTCCTAGAATCTCTAAGAAATTACTTTTTCCTTTGTCTGTTCTCCCTTTTCTTTCTTGCCATCTCACTGTGTGGTGTTGGGAGCTTGCTTCTCCATGTTGGGGCTGTCGTATTTATGTCCCAAAGGAAATGCTTTCCAGCAGTGTACTTCAAATTGCAAAGGAGAAGAATTTTGTGGCTCCCTAAATCTATAAGGCTGGTTTCTAAAATGATCTAGCTTTTAATCTTCTTTTCAAAGTAAAATAAAAACTACAAAGCATATGTAATTACAATTTTTAGCTATTTTTAGACTCCTGACATGTTTCATTTATAGTATAATGATAAAAACAAATAGTACAGCAGCTAGACAGACAATTTTCAAACCAACAGCATCCACTTCAGCTACCCTGTGTGTATTTCATACGTGTTTCCTTTGGTGTTTTGTTTTTTTTTTTTTTGTTTGTTTGTTTTTTTTTGTTTTTGTTTTTGTTTTTTTTTTGTTGTTGTTGTTCTTTTTCGGCTGGGAGTGTACTGAAACTGTATGTCTCAGTCATGCTGGGGGCTGCAGAGAAAACGAGAGCTCTGTCTGTCGGGCAGGTCCTGTTGTGAGTGCTTGCTGAAAACCGGATCGTGTGTCAGTGAGTTTTAATGTACTGCACACACACACGCGCGCACACAGGCACACACGCATGCATGCTTTGCTTTTCCGGCAGGTATAATAAAGGAAGAACGGTGAGTTGGCTTGTCACTATTTTTACACTGCATAGAAATGCTTGTGTTGGCTTATTATGGGGATAAAGCTGACTGAATAGTAATTTTTCCTTGTCTTTTTTAAGAAGATGGTGAGCAGGGAAGTGGTGTTAGTTTTCACTAAAGAAAGAGGGAGAGAAGCTGGTAGAAATTGAGGTGTTCTAGTCACAGTTGTAGCCTAATTTTAAAATGGTCACGTTTACTTATTTAAAAATAGATTTGGGAATGAAATTAGCCATGTTCTTTGTTTTTAAAAGGGTAACGTGTGTGCACTCACCATATGGTAGCATTTAACCCATATTGTATTAGCTGACAACAAGTCACATTTATTCTCTGATTTATTTCAGTGTTTCAGAATGTTCCTTTTCTGAAATCTAGTATAATAAAAGATGCATTTAGGGTTGTGCAATGTAATTGTCTGTAGCTGTTTTGCCTCATGCTGAAATGATACCAGGTTCATGAGTAAGCAATATTTTCCCCTTCTGAAATAATTTCCTTAAGAAATAGTCATTCTCTGAATGTTGAAATGGTTTGTGGGGAGAGTTCTGAACAATAGCCAGTGACACGGTGTGTTGTAAAGGATTGCGGGGTGAGGTGTTATAGTCTCTGCTGGCTGAAACTAGAGCTCCTCTTTTGATGGTTGAGTATGTGCTTGCAAAGTCTCTCTCTCCCCCCCTTTGTCCACCAGTCTTTACACAGGGGCTGCTTAGTTGTCTGTTTTAATGGATGCGTTCTGGCTTCCTTTGTGGTAGACTGTGAGGCACCTGCATTGGTGAGCTGGTAGCAGTACTGGCAACCACAAGTATGATAAAACTATGAATCAGGCAACTTAAGGACTGACTTAAACTATGCAGTTAGGGAAATAAGATACCTTATTTTCCCTTTGGATTTGGATTTCCCTGGGAGTTGTATTTTTAGGCTTTCTTTCCCCTGTGCCATCCTGCCTATGCACATCTTGGGAGTTTCAGGAGCTGAGGCTCTCCTGCAAAGTCCCAAAGCGTGCAGTATATAGGAGTTAGCCCCATACGGTGCATTGCGTGAGAACTTTCAAAAGTCGGTGGCACTCCTCACTGAGGTACCAGTTGCTCACCATCTGTCTCTTAAAGTAATTTCCTTTAACCTTGGGGCTGAAAAATATTTCAACAAGGTTATTCATGTGTTTGTGTGAAGAGTCTGTAAGTGTACCGAAAAACTGCTAAGCTTCTAATTTCAACGTGGTGTTTGAATACTAATGTATACCAATTAGGAATGGCTGACATTGTAATTTATAGAAGTAGGAAGGAGCATTAAACACCACCCTTCCAACACTAAATACAGCTTTTCCTCCTGTTTGTAGCTGCTTATGTGAAACCAAGGGTCTGTCTTCCAGATTGTTATGCTAGCACGTTGATACATCCTTGGATAAAATACCAAGTTTGTGTATTTTCACATCAGTCCCTTTGCAACATCCTGTGTATAACTGTACCTTTAGCTGATTAACACAATGCGTTCTTGGTACTGTTTTTGATGGCTCTGTGAATCCTTATTTTAAGACCTTTTTTAAAGGAGTGTTTTCATCACTAAAGAGAAAAGCTGTATGAAATCTATAAATACTTACTTTAATTAGATTTACTCTGTTTGTCTCTTTTTTTCTTTCCCTCCAGATAAATTTTACCTCAGTAATGAATGCTGTGATCTTCAATGCATAATTTATATTGACATTAATAATGATAGTTGGGGAATATTTTAATGCCAGTTTGAGAAAACATGACAATTTATGTTGGTAACCTTGGTCCTATTAAATTAGAACAGATTTTAGTAGAGAGCTGTGACTATCCGTGGTGTGATGAAATAACCCACTTCTTTTCGTTGTGGCAAGCATATTGGAGAGTTCATCTTATCATGAGCGGTACATACCAGGTGTCAAGTGACATGCCAGACACACAGCTTTGCTTCTGAATGACTCTTTCCAATTAGAAAGTAATGGCTTTAACGGGATCAACCAAGTAATCGGAGTCTGTCAGTTCTCCCGTGCCAGGAGGTGTATATTTGCAAATGTTATTTATTTATCTGCTTTTTAATGAGTTGCAGAATTGTTGGTAACCTTGAGTAAATTTGGGAGGTGGTGGAAATACTATGTGGAAATTGTGGGATTAATGGTTTAGCAGTTGGGATTAAAAATAGTCTCAGCAAATTACCCTGTTGATACTGCAGCCAGAATCTGTTAATGGGGTTACAAGCAGATTGGTTTATCGGTCATTTATTTTCTAGGTTGATTAGGGATTATAGGTTGCCATCACAAAAGTAAGCAGTGCAAAAGGCAAGGATTGCTAATATTTTGCTTCAAAGTTTCATGCACTTAGAAAGAGGGTGTCTGGAGCTCAAAAGTGGTTTCTAGATTGTGGGCAGCCTTTCCCCTCAGATTTTTATATTCTGAAGTAGATGTCTAAGGAGCCTGGGTATTGTATGGTTTTGATTGTTAAAAGTTTGCAAAATGGTACAAAACAGTAATCTGCAGGCCACTAAGAAAATTTTAAATGCCTGCTGCTGAATTGCCTACTGTTGTGTTCCCTGTTTCAGTGCAGAACCCAGGGCTTTTCTTACTCACAACTATGTTTATGATGTGCAGTCTGTGCAATAGACTGATGGCTTTTGTGTGTCCTGTTCTAACCTGCACACAAACTGTGTGTAGCTCTGCATAACAAAATCCTTTAACTGCCACCTGTTTATTGCAGATCACACGTACATCTCTCAGCTAGGGATAGATTTGCAAACCAGGGCATCCCCTCTGAGGGATAAAAAGATGGCACCCATGATGGAACCATTTAGACATTACTCTTATCTTTTTCTGTCTAGTTCAGGAGATGCTGTGACTTTAGTGCTCTTTGCTACCTTGTCCTGATGTACAGCTTGAGATAACATAGTGACATTTATTTGGCTTTTCAATACTTGCGAAGTCAAATGCAATGAAATAGCAGGTAAACATTTCTGCAAATTTTAGCTAGATGTGGAGCACTGCACAAGATTGGTGGAGAGACCCGTAATTGTTTTTGTGTCCTTGGCTCTGACAGAAGATAAGGGAGAGAACAAGAAGTTCAAGAAGAGAAATGCTGACTTGGTTAGAGGAGTCGAAGATACAAGCTTAAAAAGAATCCTCTGGGGACTAGCTGATCTGGCAGGCCGGCAGAAGGGAAGGAAATGGGGACCTTGAGATGTAAGAGATCAAGTAATTCCTTACCCTTCTAAAAACTAGATTTTCTTCTGTCCTTGCAGAAAGCTTGTCCAAGCTTCTTGCAGGTTCTAAGACTGATATCCAAGGATCAAGACTTGTATCACCAGACTGGAGAGAAAGACAGATAGTTACCTGCTTAACGTGGCTCTCCTGTGACTTTTGTGCTCCTGGAGGATGGGAGAGAGAGCATAATAGACTTGATGAAGGATCAGCAGCCCAGAGCAGTGACAAGGTCAAGAAATTTGTCTGAAGTTTGGCTTAAGTATTTTCTCCTGCAGTTTGCACATCGGTGCAGGTTACTCTGGGGTGTGTAGGGAGCCTAAAGCTGTCCTGCTGGCTCAGTGAGATTGGGAATGCTGCCCTCTGAGTTGGTCCTTCCTCTGAACAGGAAAAAAACCTCATCACTTGTTACAGTCTGTCATCTGCGATCCCCGTGGAAGAAGAACACTATCTTTTAAACTAAACTCTCTTCAACATGTAAGAAAAAGGACAAGATGATGAGAGTTGAGAGTCTGTCAGCTAAGAAGATGCTAGACATGAGACAGATTTTTGTTTTCTTATACACACAGTTTATTCTGCTTTATTCATTGTATTTTACACTTTGAAGAAGATAACAGTCTTTGAAGGGCGAAAGTCTCAGTTTCTCATTCTAATATGCAAAATGAAGCTTTGAATTTGAATCTTAATTTAAAAAGAAAATATATATGTAGGTATATCAGTATGTGAATGTAGGAAAATAATTTTGCAGATGAATAATAAAAATGCTCATCACACAGTCCTCCCTGTTTTCCTCCCATGCTGTTAGGGTCCTAATGGATTTTGCGTATCATAACTCAATTCTTGTGGAATCTTGCAGCAGCTCTGTGAAGTTTATTGAAGACCAGGTAACCAGAATTACTCCTTGTGTAATTCCACCCACAAGTGAGGTAATTACACCTTATGTTGGGCATCAGCAGAGCTATGCCAATGTGAGCTGGTTCACTTGTAAAGATCTCTCAGCCGTTGCACGTCTGGCATCAGTGTCGGTCTCTTTGCTCAGAAGCGATGAAGAGCTTGTGCAAGCAGCAGGCACAGCAAAAGCTGGAGGAGAAGAAAATAGGGTGTGTTGAGCTGAACACAGCCTTAAAGGTAAAAAAGACTGTAACAAGATCATACAGAAAAAAGGAGGAGGAAATGGGTGTTTGGAGGAGCTGTGGGTGTCCAGGAAGACTGTTGAAGGTGGAGAACTACTTTCCCCTGTACCTAGGAATGCTGAGTTTCTGTAGGTGGGTGTCTGTCTTTCATCAGAAGTCACCATGGCAGGAATCTGTAGTTATCTGTGTTAAGGTAGTTAAAGAATTATTGCCCTTTGGTGATGCTTTTCTTCATGAGTGGTGAGGTTGAGATGGTGGCCGGAGCTCCCCTGGTCATCATGTCCCTGAACAGTGTTGCTGGATGTTGCTGTCTGAGATGTGTTAATGGGGTCTGACTGAGATTTGTTTTATTTCCTGTGGCTCTGGTCTGCTGGGTGGTCTCTGCCATCCTGCAGCTGCACCAGAATGAGATGGAGTGTGTACAGAGCTGTGCGGGAGCAGGATATGGGAGATGCCTGGTGTTCTGTCTGGTGCCTAGCTTGTGCAGTCCTGTTTCATCACAAGGAGCCCTGGGAGAAATTAGAGTGGTGATGGTAATAGAGAGATGTTAAACAGAAGAAGAGGAGGTTGGCTGAGCACATGTGTTTGCATGTGTGTGAGGTAACTGAATTTTTCTTCTGTGTGGTTTCTTGAAGCAACTTAAGACTTGGTTCTACTGCACAAATCACTGATTATTGTAGGCTCCTTTCCCAGGCGTACTTTGCTCTGCAGCCCCTTTTTCCCAGCTGTTGTGCACTTCTGAACTTGAGCTGGTGTCAGCACTCAAAACTTGAAGGTGGCAGAGACTTGGGATGAGTGGGTGGATGTGTTATGCTGAGCATGAGAGTTTTTGGAGGAGGAATATGAAGTGGAGCAGGTTTGTGTTCAGAATGAAAACAGGAGTGATCCAGGTGTTGCAAGGGGCCCGTGAGAAGGACTGAGCTATGCTGAGAAACCAGGCTGTTGGCACAGAAGGGTTGGGAGGGTGTCTGGCACAATGCAAACAGCCACCTAAGACTGATTAATTTTTAGCACCGGTAGCAAACTTCCTGAAAAAAGAAATTGCTATTAATGAATAGAATTTGTTCGGACTAGCTGGGTTTGTGAAAGATGCATGTCAGCAAAAATAGCCATAAAAAAAAAGCACTTGGGAAGTCTGTCTTTTCTGTGAATACTCTCATGAATCTGTCCTGAAAGCACATTTTCTAGACGTGACTTTTACTGCTACAGCCTTAACTCTGATGACTTTTGCAAAGAACGTGCTGGGTATAATGTTTCTGCTCTCTTAAAAAGAAGTAGTAACTTCATGTTTTTAGCATTATAAAGGAGATAAAATGAGGACTTGCAGCAGCTCCCTTTTCCAGGCTTCTGTAGCTCTGATCAGTTCCTTATGGTAACAATCATCCTCTACATCAAACCACAACATGATGGTCAGGTAAAGGTGCGTGGGAACACAGCAGGCATCTGTTTTTATCTGACACAGAGTCAGCGGTTTAGGCTTACAGAAGATTATGATTTATCAAGAGAGTATAATTATAAGCTGTTGTCATATGGTGGCACCCAGTAGCAATGATGATCTGTTGCTGCTGTTCTGGGATGTGTACAAACACACAGTAAGAATAAGTTCCAGGACTTGATTGTATCTCCTCTGTGTACATATGGTTGTATGGATCCATTAAGGGGTCATTAAAGTTCTCCAAAGCATATCTGCTGTCAAATTAAATGCTAATAAATGTCTGTTAATTATCACAGTCCTCTTCACAATAATAAGTTATTAGAATTGAATTTACTGTGCATTTTACTACAGTGGGGGGAAGCCAACTTTGGTGCTTGATCCTCATCTGGCATTTGAATGTACATACATAATGCAAGGCAAAAATTTGGCCACAGTCTTCCTGGTACTGAAGGCTGCCTGTATGGTGATGGGGTAGAAATGTCCTCTGCTCTCCTCCAGGCTCAGCTGGTTTCTGTGCAGAAACTGGTCCTGCCGCAGGCTTGCAGGAAAGCTGCACTGTGGGGCTCTAGTTCTGTATGACGTAGGTGCCTAGGAATGTGATCAGTGCCAGGGTCCCTGGGTCATTCCAGAAAGTAACCTGTCAGCTACCTGAAAAATATTGAGATGGTTCATTAGCCCTCTCTCTTAGTGTCCATTACAGAGAGGTAGTAGGGAAAAGTCACATAAGGGATCAGTGGCCAAGGAGGAAAAGGTTTAGCATGCCGTGTAGCATGGGTATACTCATGTGAGTACAGCTCTCTTCCCTGACGAAGAGTATTGAGTATAGAATTCTCTTTTGTTGCAAAGATACTTTCCTTTTGCAAGCAGCAGCAGCAACTTTCTGGTAATTCAGCCTGTTAGTAAGAGCTGTGTGGCATAGTAAATATGCACAGATAGGAAGCTTGCTTTTATGTATTTCCTGAGCAGTGCAACTGGAAGCGAAGTGGTGCCACATCCTCTGCTCACGTAAATGGCATTGTAACTTCTTCTAGGCAGCGGTCAGAAAATGATACATATTCCGTCACTTTAGGACGTTCCATCAACTTGACCCCAGAGGTTAAACCTTGCCCAGTTACTGTGCATTTTGGTGGTGTTTGTCCAGTTACTTCGGTCACGTTAGTTTAAATTTACATCAGCATATGTTAGACTAGAGCTTGGTATTAGATGTGCTGAATATGCACTGTGGCATAGAAAGAGCAGGATGACAGGGAACTGGGCGGCAGAAGGATGTGCTTATGGCATCTGTTTTGTGTCTCTTGAGTACTTTATTTCAGCCCTGTATTCCCTGAGTCATGTTAATCCTGGTATCGGTAGGTACTGCCTACGCCCAGTTTATTTCTACCTTGAGGTCATGGCATAGGGTCATTATCTCGCTTTCTAACTGTAAGCCATACTGCCTTGTAGGTCGATGATGAATTCATGGCTTTTAGGGAGTCATGTCTGCTCCTGTGCATGTGCACACACACACCCCCCCACTACAAAATAGCAACTTCAAAGCCCTCACTGGATAATCTTCACTGACATCAGTGAGCACTTCTTACTCATCTGAGGAGCCTGGCTGACTTGAGAGGCACTTTCTTGTGAGTAGGAGTTTGCCAGCGGTGGCTCAGCCTGGCCCCAGAGGGTGATGGTATGACTCAGCCTAAGTTTGACATTGCCTAGGCTTGGGCATATACACACGCATGCACAAAGAAAAACCCCAAAAAAGGGGAAAAAAAGGGTGTTGGTGTTACCTGGCCAGGATTTGAAAAAAAAAAAAAGGAATTGTTGGTTTCATGTGTGTTGTTGATGGTGTTTAAATCAAGCAAACAGAATTACCTGCAGCCCTATAGGTACAAGTGCCTCCTTGGCTGCACATAGTGATGTGGAACATTTTGTGTCTATGGCAGTGCAACGTGATGTGCTTCCGTCCTCCTGACTCCGTTGTGACGCTGTGGGCTGGATTCTCCTCAACACTTTGCCATCTCCTCCCACTGATGTGGGGAGTTCAGGGGTGTAGGCCGGGCTGATTTGGTTCTCTGTTTATATAGGACACAGACGTGCATGCTCTGAATGTATTTGTTTAAACAACAGGTCAGCTGTTAACAGAAAATGGTACATGCCTTACTGGTTAATGGAAAAATAAAGGCAATATTGTCATCATGATGGCTGTAGAAATTGAGATTGTTTCCTGTAGTTTGTCAAGTATGACAGAAGACACCTAGCTAAGTATTGTTAAAAAGGTGCTTGCTCAAATAATAGTGTGTGATAAACTTAATGGCAAAGATAACAGTGGAGTTCAATAGAGTGACCTCAGAATCCTGTTGTCATTCAGTATTTCTGCTTCTTTTGTCTTGCTAAAGAGCAGTTTTTATTTTCTTCTCCTACTTGCAGTTTTGCAGAAGGAGGTTATCTGTAGTTTCCTATAGTTTTGAGTTTATATATTAGCAAGCATCACATTATTAACCCTTGCAACTCAGTGTTGATTTTTTGTAGTATAAGCGTAGTATATGCCTGTACATGTGGAAACAAAAGTCAGAGATTTATTTTAAAACTTTATAGGTGGATATGTGGTGTTGGCAAGAAGCAGAGTGTACCCTAAGGCATCCTTACATTGCCAGTTGGGATTTAAGCTTTTATACTAGTAAATTTTATTGTCTAGGGTAAAAGCCAAATTCATTCAATTAAATTAATCTCTGGTTCTTTTCCAGTGTGGCAGAGTTTAACCAGGGACGAGTGTAGCTGTTTGGTTAAACATTAAAAGATGCTGATGATTTGATATTTTTTTAAACTAATATTAGAGTGAGCTCAGAATGAAAAGAGGTTTTGAAGTTTTTGCATGGGGCTGCTATGCTGCCATTAATAAAATGGATCTTTATTTATTTACTTATTTAATCAACATGCTTGCCATGAGTACAAAGCTTGTAATTTAATGCTCCTCCTTGGTCTGGCAAGCTGATCCCTGTAGGCGGATGCTGGTGGCCACTTGGAAGTCTATTGAACTGACTGCACAGATTTGATCATGTGGGTCAGTCTGTACAATGTGGGGTTTAGTTTCAGAGACAATGATTCACTATTGCCTAATTTTGGAGCGCAAATAATTGCTTTGCTATCAGTGCTTCTTTTTGAAGTGTTCCTAACGAGGGTGTAAAAACAGGTAGTTTATGTTAAATGGCAGGAGAAACAGTTTGTCTGCTGCATGAAACCACTGTGTTTATGTATCAGTGTAATCCATCCACAAGTTTATGCATTCAGTGTCCTCCTGGAAGTCTCAGAGATCCACAGTGCCCCTGAGCACTAGATTTAGCATTTGATGCTCAGATATAGTTTTTAGATCTATAAAGTGTCTTCATCCTTTACAGCTCCCCACTGGCTGTGTTTTTCAAGACATTGAAGGAGCTTGGTACTCTTCCCAAGTCAGCTGTGATTTATGCTCAGTCGGAGAGGACTGAGGCAGCCCATTGAAGTTACCCTAAGGGAAGCTGTCATCATCAGGATGATTAAAAAGCCTCGTTGGGCATATGATGCAATATCAGTGTGCAGGGATAGCCCTGCTGCAGGTCGAGGGCTCTGGCCCCAGCTGATGCTCCTGCCGAGGTACCTGAATGATGGCAGAGCCACAGGTGCAAACTCAGAAACAGAAGGAGCAGGCAGGAACGGTTGTTCCTGTGGATTTTTCTCTAAGCAGGGAGAAGAATATAAAAGAAGGTTTAGGAAGGCTAAAATACCAACTTGCATAAATGGAAAACAGCTTAATAAATGCAGTGCTGACATAGCATAGGTGAGATCTTGTTGCCCGGTTGCTCCACATGCCCTGTTGTGACAGCTGGGGCGGTTGAGCACCGCTCCCCTCTGCAAGTTTTCATGTTGCAACTCCTATATGGATGTCTTCTGGCCAAAAACTTCTCTCAGCCATCACTTTAGGAAGCATGTTTTGACACTGCCTGCTTGCATATGTGCTTACAGGGAGTCACTGCAGGTGTCAGTGCAAAGACAACTCTTCTCTCATGTGCGGTTGAAAGGTTGCAAGGCAAAGAAGTCAGCGAGGATTACTTAATCTTCTTTGAAAAAAACCAAACTCTAACTCTTCCTCATTAAAATTGCATGAATTTAACAAAATGTATATCAACATTTGATATATTTGGGAGGAGTTCATTAGTTTTGATATGAAATATTGGATTTAGAACAATCCAGATCAAGGACATGGTACTGCAAGTGTAAAAGGCTTTGGGTAAAAACCTTTTTTGGTTTTTCATGTTTTTAATTTTTTTTTTTTAATTATTTTAAGCACATCAGTATATGCGCCTGGGGACAGAGATTACCCTTCATTGTTACTGCTTGTGGAGAGGTGACTTTAATACGAAATACTGGCCTGAGTGGGTTCCTCAGCCTTACCCCTTCCTTCAGAGGAAAGGTTTGGTATGGAGTGGCTGATTCAATATTGAGAGGTGTGGTTCTTTGGGTTTCTTTTTGGATTTCATCCATGTGCCTTTTTTTTTGGTGGTTTGGTTTTTTTTTTGGTGGTTTTGACACTGACATAGGTGAAAACCAGGTCTGCTGAGAAACCTAGATTAACGCACTAGATGTCCTGTGTCACTTTGCCAGGGTGAGGAGGAAGGGATTTGGTTGGGATGTAGCAATTGGCAAGTGTGCTGAAGTGTGGTAAGACCAACGGGATGCAGTCACCAGGGTGCAGTCAGAGTTGATTGTCCTGCGCTTAGTTACTCTTCCTGTAGTTACTGACAGGTAACATCCTGCAGTGTAGCAGGCATCTGCATGTTTGAGCTAGGTCATACAATACCTGATCTTACACATCTAATAATCTGGGGTGGTTGCACAGCATAACAAAAAGAGTTTGCATCCTACTTCAGATTAATGAGATCTGTCTCTTAAAGCAGGGGGTATAAGATGCAATTACTCTGTATTTATGCAACAATCACTTGTGGTGTAAGTGAGGTAGCTTATATAAACTTTTGTTTAGCATTGTTTTTGTTACTGTGAATGAAAAGTTGGTTTATTTTTCTTTTAAATAAAATTTGAAAGTAAGATCGAGCTATTTTTTTCCCCTGCACATAGGATGTAACCACTACTGTGGTGCAAATTGCAGCAAAGGTGTTGTTGCTTTATGTAGATTCAACAATGTGGAAGTTCTGCCTTGTGCTGTGTGGGTCTCTTCTTCTTTCAAGGCCAATGCACCAGACTTCTTGAGCAGCTGAATGCCGTAAGAAAGAGCTCCTGTCTCTTGTGTCATGGTGTCTGTGATAGTGGCTGTGCAGTGGAGGGCAGAGCCCTGGTGGAGGGGTAGGGGTGGAAGAGGTGGAGACAGGAGGGCAGGGATACAGCCTGGAGGTGTTGGCTTACCTCCATGGCATCATTGAGACACTTTTGTTTGAGTTGAGGAGTGCTTTGAAGTCCTCTGGTGGAAAGTCTGCCTCCTCGCCCCTGTCTTCTCTTTCAGGTGGGTAGGTTTTCTACCTACATTTTACCAGAAGTGTAGGTTTAGCTGTCTGTGCTTTACAAGAAAAAAATGTTTCCTGTGGCAAACAGAAATTGCATGCAGAAACTCAGGTTTGATTTCTCAATGCTGAGTCTCTGTTCTTACAAAAGAATGGTTTTGCTGCATTTTTTTGTTCAACTTCTTAAGTTTTAAAGGAAAAGATTCAAATTGTGCTTTTTAAGATGATTTAAAATATTTAAGTCATTGTCTTGGCCGGCAGAGGAGACCCTGGGGAGCTGGGATGTAGGAAGACAGAGAAAACAAAAGTACCTGTTAAATTAGAAGTGCTAGTGCAGATTAAGGAGGGTGTAGCATTTTTCTGCCAAAACTCAAACAGCAGTTTCAGTTCAACTGTTGACTGACACAATCATTGCCCCTGTTGCAGCATCTGAGTAACTGTGAGGAAATACCTCAGTATCTCCTGGTTGCTGGTGATGTCTTGGTGACCTCATGCACTGATGTGTGTTTTCTCCCGCTGATACCTGAACTCACGTTGCTGCTAAGGCTTTCTTCCATCCACAGTGGACAGAAGCAAGCACTAGGCTTTGTCTCTTGACAGTCAATTCTTGATTGAAACAGTTGTTGCCTCCTCTTGGTGCATGGAAACACGTTCCTGAATGTTGAACGCAGGCATCTTACTCTTCACTTAGGAGTGAAGGCAGCCCTGTTGACCTTGGGCTTGAGAAAGTCACTGTCCTAGTGGGTTTTATGGGGGTTTCCTTCTTCTGCTTCTGTTTGTTTTTCAGTAATTAAAACTTGCCGCTATTTGAATTCTGAGAGTGAAATTCTAATTGCTAGATAAAACTTTAGTTATTTGTATAAATAATGAGGGACTCAGTTAACAGCTTTGTGTTTCTTACTGTTCTGGTTATGCCTACTAGGAAACTTTAAGGAAATATATGAAGCTGTCAAGGCTGCAAAAGCAAGAGAGTCTTGTTCTTGAAGAGAAGAGACTTGGATAGCTCATAAAATCGCAGCCTTTGGGTGCTGCGGAGAAGTAAATTGAAGTCATTATGACATTATGGCAGAGAGCGTCTGATCTGCCAAACTGTCAGCGTTTGATGGACGTGGTATCTACTGACATGATGTTGCACGAGTGCCAGCCAGTTTCTCTTTCTGTCAGCGCAGTGTTGATACTGCCAAGTGCCTGTTACTGCCTCGAACTACTGCACGTGTAGGAAAAGCTGCTGATCAATACTGTAAAGGGGCACTTTATGTTTGGTGATTATCAGATGCCTATTGATCCATCTTTCGGTTATGGGTGTGTAATGTTAGGAAATCAGTGATTGAGACGGCTGAAGTATTGGTAACAGATAATTTCTCTAAATTACAACATAAACATTTGCAACACCTAATAACTTGCCAGATAAATATAATTTCCTGACAGCTTTCCAGCATCAGTTTCATTTGGGAGCTGAGTCACTAACACCCGAAAGTTTAGGAGGAGAAAAACCAATGAAAGTCTCAGGAAGTGACTTTTTTTTTAGTATGTTTGGTGTGCTTTTGTTTGTTTGTTTGTTTGTTTAACATAGCATGAAGTGAGCATCCCAAAGAAATGATCTCACCAACCCTGCTATGACTAAGTGCCTCCAAAATGAGTCTGGAAGCAGGTTCTGAAAGTGGAGATGCAGCAGAAACAAAGGTGAAAGAGCAAATGCTGATGTTACGCAAGATAGCAGATGAGAAGTGATTCAATAATGGTTACAAGCATTCATACTAGGGAAGGAAAACCCACCCAGATTCCCACTTAACAATATTGATTCCACACTTGAAAAATGAACTGCAGTTTATTGCATCTAAGTTGCGGAGAATGCTCTCCGTGGATCCTGGGAGAGGTATGACAGGAGGGGTTTTTCCTATGTGCTTAGACAACAAAGTAATACGGGAAGGATTAAAGGACTTCTCAGGTGAAGTCATCCTCTATTTAATGCTTATGGAGAAAGCACTGGCTTCTTGTAATCTTGGCTGAATATATTTTGGAGGATTAAGGATATTTCTGCCATTGTATAAGTGACTGTTGAAAATAAGATCAAGGCTCCACTCTTTTATTGGCATTCTCTCATAGCAAGGGCGTGTGCTTTGTATTTTACTGTGTCACAATTTCTGGGGGGTTTGTTTTTGTTTGTTTGGGTTTTTTTCCCTTGTTTTTGTGCGTATGATAGTTTGTCATCTCTAGTACAATGTACAAATTAGTTATTCAGGTAAAAATTGTAAAATCTGGATGACCTAATTATAGATTTTTTAATTTGCACTCCTGTGTCCTGTTATTAAGTATTCCCTAACTCAGAAAAGCTCAGTACTTGGAAATCCCATTGCAGTCAATGGGAAATGCTATAATAAGCACTTTGAAAAGCAAGCTTTCCTTGTTAAGCACTTAAACATGATGGTTTGTAGAGATACCCGAGACATGAAAATTCTTTACCTAAATTAGTAACCTAGTTAGTATCTCCAGAGCCAATGAAGTGTTTGAACAATGTTTGCACATCATTTGCAAAATTTCAGGTTTAATTTTAAATAATTCTGAATCTTGTAGGTATTTTTGCTTGGAGCAGATGAGTAGAATTTGATTATGTATTTTAAGTACTGTTTTTTTAAAGAAATTTTTAAGTTTCACAGTGAAATCTCTGATTTTGTTTTTTGTTAAATGTATTTTGTCATGATTCTACTCACATTCAAAAGGTGTGAGTGGTTTTGAAAATAATAGCCTCCCTGCACTTTAGCAGATTATTTATATGTGTGAAGTTACTCAGTTGTATAAGTGTTTGCAGAACTAGGGGTTCTGTGAAGTTTCAGTTAATGGCTTAAATTTCTTTTTCTTCCATTCTTAATAACTTTATTTTTAAGATGTCTGAAATGCCTATATTTACAGCACAGCTCACTCTCTGCATTTGGTTTCAGAAAGGAAAATCATTTTAGGTCAATTTCTGTTCATGTAGAAGGAAAAAAATGGATGTGGAAATAGAACGGATTTTGGCTTTATGCATGTTTCATCAGTGATACAATGGATTCATTCATAAACCTTTAGTAAGATGTATTTTGATATTTTTCCTTTCATTGTAAAACACAGGTACAAGTTTTCCTGGAGAATTAACAACACAAAAGCCTTAATTTAGGGTTATAATTACAAAATGATGACTTTACCATTCGGAGCAGTTTAATGGTTTTATGTGGAATGAGAAGACGGATGAGGCTTTCTCAAATGCAGGCCTTTTTAGGACACTATGAATATTGTGCAACAGATAATTCTGTTCTAGTAATATGCAACAAAGCGTAGAAATGATAAGACTACATATTTTAGGAAAGTGTATTCCTGAATGAGCAGTTCTAAATACATCCTGAAATAGTTCCATACAGTATGGACATGCTGTGAAGCTCAGGACATCCTGCATTTCCTCAGACAATATAAAATACTTCTTGTTATTAAATTTTAAGCAGGATTCACTGTGGCCTTTTATGTAGTTGTTCTGGGTAATACCTGGAAGTTTAATGGTTTCAGACATCTCTTAGTTTGCTCTGCAGACAGACT
>NW_005054311.1:9117423-9132803 GCF_000277835.1 Geospiza fortis
AAAAACACTATAATCTCCCTCCCTCTGTTTTTCCCCACTTCCTTCTGTATGCTAGAGACTTTTTTTTTCCTTTCTAGCTATGCATTCTTGAGTACTTACCACTAAGTTATCTGATTGACTCTTGCATAAAAAAGCCAGTGAGGAGACTTACAAAAAGCATAGCTGAAGATTTCAAAGGAACCTCCATAACACAATTTCTAACACTTCAGCTGCTTTGAAAATTTCAGTTTATGCCTCTTCCGCTGTCTGCCTGTATTGTGCATCTGTGCATGTAAGTATAGAAAATGTACTCTATGGCAAAACTGGCTAAATACCTGTTTCAAATCAAATGTAGTCATTGAGGAAAGATTCCTTTAGGCTCAGGTTATTTCACCAGTATTCTACACTGAACTTCTATTCAAACCCAGTATTGCCTGGTCACAGTCTGTGGAGTTGGAGCAAGGCTTGAGTGAAAAGAAACTTCTTCAAGTGGTTGGGTGCCAAAATGAGCTGACCTCTCGAAGACATTTGACCTGTGGAACTCACTTTACCAAGATATTATCAGAGTAAAACATTACAGCTCAGGCTAACTAATGGAGAGGTTATGACATATGACTTTTGCCATAAGAGGACTACTCAAAGCATGAGGTCAAGAAGACATGTTTTCAAAGAAGGATGCTCTTACCTACTTCTAAATCACTTTGCACCCTCTGAAATTGGGGTACTGGTCTCATCTCTTACTGCTTTTCTTAAGATGAAGGATGGCACTGGTTTTAGAAAAAGTATTTTTTAATCTGAATCACTGCTATAGTGGCTTAGATTTTAAGGAAATGTCCTTATGATTATGCAGGCTCTGTTATTTTGATACCAAATATGAACAGTGTCTGTCAGAAAGGGGAATTTATTACCATAAAAATTATTAAAAAACAAACCAGCCGACATTGCAGCAGTTAAGCTCATGGTCAGCCATAGTAAAGCCACAGAGTGCTTGCAATGTCTCTGAAATGACACTAAATTGTATGACAAGGAATGGTGACATAGTGGCACTTGCACTTGATCGTCCTCAAGTTTTGTACAAGAGGTTCCAATTCATGTTAGAAACCAACACAGTAGTTTTAGGAAAGCTACACACTACTGTGGTCTGCAATTTACATGTCATGTGCTTCGCTGAAGATTAGCTTTATTAAATCGGCCACTGCTTCCAGATCTGCTTCAGCAAGACCAAATCTGAGGCTTTTAAAGTTTTTTTTCATCCCCTCATTGATGAAACAAGCAGAAGCAGACAGGCTTGCTGCATGTTGCTTCTCCATTCATGGAAAAGATGAATTCAGAACTATTAAGCCAGTTTCCTGTTTAAATTGCTGAATTTTTTTGTTGCCCAGAACTGGAATTCAGATGAAGCAAGAACCAGCTATTTCTCTCTGACCTTGACGCATGTTTCCTTTTCTTGGCCAGCTGGAAAAATGTTAGAGCAAACTGCATGGCAAGACATGAAGAGAATAATTAAAACTGTACATGTCGATTTTCAGCTGTTGGTTGTGTTTCTTTAGAGAATTGATTAAAATAATTATAGATAAAAGTAGCTGTAACACTAGTAGAAAACCTACCTATGGATGCTGGAATTGAAGGGTGAAAAACTGTGATTTTTTCACATTTTATGATTGATTATTGATGATTGTGGCAACTCTGGAAAGGTTTTATTGTGCTGAATGAATGTGACCAACTTTTGACTTCAGCTTTTGTTCTGTAAAGTACTTTAAATGAGGAGCACCTTTGGTGCTCAGCAGCTGCATTTCTTCCTGTAGTGCTTTCATCAGTGCAGAACAAGAACAATAACATGGAGATAACGTAATTATAAAATGCATAGATATTGTTTCACTTACTTGCTCAATAGGCCAGAGGCTTGGGAATATGAACCAGTGAAGCAATAAGCATTCTTCTAATAAGGATGCATTTACAAATGAAATCACTTTTAAATTTGATATTTCTATGCTGTGCTAAAGATATGTTGTGTTTTTATGCCTTGGAGTTTAGTATGTTCCTGTCAGGGGGTTATCAGAGTAGTTTAAATATTTTGGGTTGCAGATCCCTTATAAGGAAATGCAACATGATTCAAGAGGTGTTGGTTCAGTTGCGCTTTTGGTTTATTTGATGTAAATGGAAACATAGTTCTCTTCAGTTTTGTGAAAAAGACCACTCTAATAATATCAGTACAAAATGTGGCTCTTTTCCCCAAGCCCCATGCTGTGCAGTTAAACCTAAGCTGGGCTAGGAATTGCTCTTTTTTGCAATGCAAGCATGAGCTCCATATTGGCGTAGCTCACCCCTGTAATTAGCTACTGCTGCACAGGCGTGGTGGCCCAGGGTACAAACTCTTGCAAGCACATCTCTGGATCTGCATGTGTTGTTTTCGTTTACAATGTTAGTGTAGATGACAAACATTATTAATATGGAGTAATTAAAGCATGCATCTATAGCTTTCTGACATCTCTGCAGTTTGTTTTATTTCAGGCTGCAGGAAGCATTATGAACTCTGAAAGAGCTGTAAAGGGAGATTAATGGAAGTTACTCAAAAGAATTTGAGATTTAAATGTGAAAGCCTGTAAAGTTACTGCTCTTTTTCTTATTTAGATATTAACAGATATTTCATGATTTCTAAGCTACTTTGCTCAAGGGATAGATATAGATTCTGGGTTAGGAGAAATACTTTAAAATAAATGTTGGGATGAAGGTGATAATAGATGAGTTCAACTCTTTTTAATGTTCTAAAATTGTTATTCAGTTAAGTTAGACCTTGCTGCACTGGTACACATCTGGTCATTACTTTCTTTTGGCTGGATTTCCCTAACAGTTTGCCTTTATTAATAGCTACCAACTGACTCTTAGAAAATAATTAAAATTTTATTTGATGGTATTTGTAATATGACGGCGGTATTGTTGCTGGAAAGTGAAATCTAATGCTTGTTAGCTGCAAAATTTCTACAGATGAGCTTTACTGTTTCAAACAGAGAAACTACTGGTTTTGCAGTGAGAGCTGTGAAGTTTGGTGTGTGTGCAAATACACTGATAATGTTGTCTCTTCATAGTAGCATGCCCTTTACTCAAAAAATCTGTATACTGAATGCCCTTTAAATCTTACTGACATGTTTTTTATATGTCATTGTTTAAGATGTAAAAAATCCCTGTCATTAGTTACCAAAGTTTATTAACTTGATTTTTGTTCCTTCCCTTTGGCTGCAATATAATTGCTGTGAGTTGGTCACTCAAGTTCATTTGATGGAGGCACAAGGAGGATGTCTTTGAAGCCTCCTGTAGGCAGCTATGGCAGTGTCTGGTTTACAATAAGGGAGGTGTCTGTGTTCCTGCTGGCCTGTGCGGATGGAAGAAGGGACACACAAACAGAGCAGGTAGCAGAGGGGGACATGTGTGTGTTTTCAGAGCTGTTTTTTTGTTTGTTTTGTTTCAGGGAATCAGCACTATTTGGATTCCCAGTTAGAAAGTTATGTTGTCAGCTCTTTTGGATGCTGTTGACCTCATGCATATGTTCATAAAAAGGCAGGGAAGGGAGTCCTCTTTACCTTGCCAAGGAGTATTCCTGCTGCTGTGCCAGAGATGGTGGCTGTGCTCTGGGTGGCTGCAGTGCCAGCTGTTTTGCAGCTTGCCGTGAACGATAAGCCTTGCCCTGAAATTCTGTGGCCACATAAAAGTGATTCCCCACCCTTTGGCTGGAGGTGGCTGGGCTGTAAGATCTGAATGTGGGGACACCTTCGCCCTTTTCTCATACAGCAGCAGATGGCTTTGGATTTGCTACTAATAGTCATGGGAATGTAAGAGGGTCTGAACTGAGTTACGCTGAAGATTCATGTGCTCCTTCCCCTATCGTTCCTCTGATAGTGCTTGTAGCATCAGAATCCTCTTGGGTACTCTGTGGGGTACTCTCCCAGTTTGACCAGTTTCCAGTTCAGTGACTAAGCTGAGCTCATATCTGAGTGTTTTTGGTTTCTTAGCCTGGATGGGCTTTTCTTTCTGGAGTTTGTCCATTTGTAAATATTAAGCCTTATGTGAATTGATTAGATAGTGGTGAGGTGTTCTAGGCAAACTGGGAACTTAAATTTTGGGTGTCTTGGTTTCCAGCTGATGTGCACCTCATAGGCTCAGGCAGGGTTTAGAAAGAATTCCAGTGCAAAAGGAAGTAATTCTAAATGTATAAGGAAGGTAAATGTCAGCCTTGGACTTCAAAACAAAAACTGAAGGGCTGTTCTCTCTCTTCTTGGATGGGTATAAGTGTGCAGTGAGTGCTAAAGTCATTGCAGTACGTCAGGAGGGACACTTATCTAACTCAGGTTAGAATTTGACCCTCAGTTTGTAACCAAAGCCTTGAGCGGGTGTAAGCCTCTTGTATACTGGTGGTCTTTCTGCAAGCCCCTAGATGAGGGAAACTTCTTGATTAGATAGATTAGACTTCTGTATCCAGCTAGCGTAATGGGGTTCCCAAACAGCAGTTGCCTTGAGCAAGAGGTACCATGTTGACCAGACAGGGCCCGTTGATGGCCAAACACCACTTCAGAGGGTGGACCAGCTTCTTTTGATCCAGTCAGCTTGGTAACAGCATGAGACCACCCTTTGCACCTTTGGTTTGTTATCTGAAACTGATGAAGGAACGTTGTTTTCACAAGTTCCAAGTTGATAATATGCTAGAGAGTAAGTGATGAAACACAGGCTATTCTGGGCTTCATTTTCCAGCATTATTGCTGTGTCTCAGAGGGTTGGTCTGTTGACTTCTCCTTTATGGGATACCTAACAATTTGGCATGCAACAACCTCTTACTGGTTTCGGTGTTAGCAGATGCTGTAACTGCCTTTAGCTGTACCCAAGACAGACACAGACACGGTTTTCAGATGACAAACGCAATGAGACGCAGTGGGGTTTGTCACCTCCTTCAGAGCTCTCGTCTTAAAATGGTGTTGTCACCATCTATTCTACTTCTGTTCGGGGTTATACTAAAATAATTCTGGCAGAAGATCTTTCTTTGCCTGATTTTTTGATTACCTCTAAATCCCATGGAGTAAGTGAAGAGTGTGCATGGTCTGTGCATTTGACCATCCGTCCACTGAATGCAGATGGGATTGTTCTGGCCCTTTGTATTTGATGTTTGTAGGTAAGCTGTTGTAACCTTCTGCGGAGTATTTTATGATTGAAGCAGCAGAGCAAAAGAATACCACATCTGTTTGCTTCAGATACGGTTTTCCCTCCTAGAGTTTTGTCAGTGGAGAAGGTAGCCCAAAGCCCCTTTTTCTGCAGTCCGGTGGTTCCAAAAGAGAAGATGTAAGCCTATGAGAACAGAAAGTTCCTTGACTTTGTGGTTATTGGAAGAAGCTTGAGATATGGCTGAGTGTACTCTAAAAGCTCAAAAGACAAATAAGAGAATCCACAGCCAAGTTTTGGTCAAAAACCTCCCTTAAGCTGATGGATGTAGCATGGTATTTGAGCGCTTGACCCATGAGGTTTAGTGCTCTGAGTTGACAGTACTCATTTTTATTGTGCTTTCTCCGCAAGTTTTATCCATATCTGGTTTTGGATATTGTATTTAACTCCTTGATTTTAAATGTTAGTTGAATGAATCATGCTTGAATTAATCAAGTTCAGGAGATACTTGAAAGCCTGTGAAAAAAGAAGTGTGACAGAAGGACAACACTTTTAATTGTAAACCTGTATTTTTAGAGTTGTGATTTTGAAAGGAGTTGTCCTGTTTGAATACAAACTGGATATAAGGGTTTAAGGAAAAAGTTTCCTTATTTTTACAAAATACTTGCTTATAGATAAGGTGGTGTACTTTTGACCTCATACACAGCAGTAATAGTGCATGTGTTTTTCTTTCAAGATTGTGGTTTTTTAGTCTTGGTCTAATTGAGGCTGTTTGTTTCTTCCATATATGGCAAGTTTTTACTTGTGAGAAAATCATCTCTTCAGATTATAAACAGTAGCTTTGGTAGATGTACCCATTACTAAAGGAAGTGAATACAGGTGTGCTTATCTAAAACTGTTAAAAAAATAAAAACCTAAATCCTCTAAAGTATTAGCAAGTATTGTAGCTGACTCTTGTAAACCTGCCAAAATTAGATTGCACCTGCCTAAAAATGTGCTTTTAGTCAGGCATTTTCTACAACTTATGCTTGGTATTTCTGCTGAAATATAAACCTCCCTGGCGTAGATTGCTTCTTTGTATTTGTATGCTCTTTGTTTAGTGCTGCAAGTAGAGTAGCCATAGAGTACTAAAGGTAATATATAGTTATAAATGGTTTGTTTTGGTAGTAAGAAGTGTCAGGTAAGTGTATTGTAGCAGTTATTTATGTATAGAGCAAATATAATACTGTGCTATTACATCATGATTATTTAACACTGTTTACAGTGTAGAAATATATTAAATAGGGAGTAAATGAGTAATAAATGGGGGAGATGCAGAGAAGTGAAAGCGATGATAAAGATGGATAACCTAAAATAGGAGAATGGTCTTTATGTATGTGGCCAAGACAAATGGCATTTGTGTGTTAGGAATAGCATCACAAAACGTCCCATAATGAACCAGCCACACTGTAATCCATGCTTATTTGTTGTGTAACAGGTTTAAGGATTTAGCAGTGTGGCTCAAATTCTGCTCTTGGAGTTAAAGAGTCACAGTGATGTTGTGCTTCTCTGGTGGAAAATCTACGTGCTTCAGCATTGCCCTGAGGGATGAAGGAGTGTATTTCTATTTGCAGAATGGGAAAATGTGTGATATAAAGCAGCATGCTCATGCTGAAGGAAAGGGAGTTTGAAAAGCTTTAAAATCATACTTACAGTCCTAGGTGTGGAAAGAGACTAACTCCTGTAAGAAGAATACGTCACTGCAGTGAGCATCACCTCTAAGGATCCTACCCTTTAATTTGATGTTCTGCATAGCCTACTTTTTCTCCAGTTGCTTATGAAGAAATGGAGAGAGAAGTGCAGCGCTTGAATTCTATTTGTCATTATGCTTCTCGTTTGTTACTGAACGTAAATACATAACATTGGCTGGAAGTGTATGTTTCAAATAGGCAGACAGGCTAGGGGTTAGTGACATGTGATTTATGCCTTGTTAGCTTCTTTACTAGCTTACCTTTGCCATATATTTGATGGTCCTTTTGGTTAACTTAAGAGATGAACTCTGGGTAGGCAGTAGAAGGGGTTAGTTTACTTTTGGAGCTCATGGGAAAGAAGCTATTTCTCAACTTCTCTCTGTACGTCTGATGAAAAGAGGGACTTTGACTCTTTGAAAAGGTGAATTTTGACTTTATAATGATAATTTGCTCTTAGAAATTATTTGAAGTTGGAACATTTGGCACTGTTTAAAAGTACATAAAAGAGCACATACAAAAGATCTCAAGTTCCTGCCTTGAGGAATATACATACCAATTAGAACATAGCAATAGGTAGTACACGTATTATGCATTAGGGGAAAAACTATACAACACGGAGTGATGGATTTAATTTTAGAAAATAATTCTGAGTCATTTGTGGAAAATATAATTTAAGAATGAATGAAAATATAATGAAAAAACAGTTCTAAATGCAGTGTCAGAACACAAGGTCGTAAGTGGGAAACCAATATAAAAGCTGTATTAGGGAGGGTGAGTCGCTGCTCACACAAAAGGGAGTAGGGTGGAACTGTGTAGGTCCTTGAAGAAGAAGAATGGCACTTGAACCTCACACGCAAGACATTTGGGTATTGGCATCCTTTGATTTTTGGGACAGCAGCAGTTACTGAACAGAGGGGGACAAGTTACAGTTTTGGAGGCTGGAGATGGTTCTGTTGTAACTGAGGATATAAAAGCCTGAAGAGTGGGCATCTTCTGCAGAAGAGGGCAGAAGGGGCAAGCAGGAGGCATGTGAATGTGTGCTGGAATGTCCTGGCAAACAACAAGCCAGTGAGCAGGGACTGAGGCTGTACTAATGAGGGAGAGCCCAAATGGAAGAATTAGTCATGAAGGGCCCAAACAGGTTTGGGAGACACAAGGAAGTGAAAGTGCTCCTGGAAGAAGCAGAAGTGTTGGGGACAACTGAGAAAGGGCTGGAGGGTAGGCAGACAGGGAAGATTGGGGAAAAGACATAGCCTTTAAAGTACATCTGCGGGATGGCAGTGGCCAGAAGGGAGTGTGAGCCTGGCAGCTGGCCTCAGGTGGTCCAGGAGGAATCTGACAGGCAGCGTGTGTGGATAGTGGGGGGTGGGAGAGGCATGGTGGTGACAGCGGTGGGGTGGAGCCAGGTCAGAAGGTGGCAGTGCCGCAGAAGTGGTGTGGGATGGGCAGGGACCTGGGCTCTGGTGGAAGGTGCAGTGACATGTATGGCAATAGTGGATGATGAGGTCTCTGTTGTGAAGAGTGGTGAGAGGTGACCATGCTGGTCTGTGCATGTGGTACGTACACTCATTTTTTGAAAGCAGTAATAAAGTCTAACTAATATTTTGTGATGAAAACAGGTTGGTGTTCTTGTTGTATGTAATTCATATTTTTCTTACCAGTTGAGAGATTTGTCTTGCAAGTTATAGTTGTGTATGGAAAAATAAATAAACCGGTAACAACCTGTGACATCAGACCTTTCTTTCTTCCTCGCAGGCTTGCTTGCTTGCTATACTGTGAGTGATAATTTCAGAGGTTTTGGTTTGTTTTGAAGTAGTTGCTCAGCATTTGAATGTTGAGGCTGTTACCAGAGTATCTGAGTAGGGGTGGGGTTTGTTCCTTTACTTTTTTTTATGCTCTTAACTCTACCTTCCTGTACTAAAGGCGAGTGGTGAGCTCAGGAATGGTTTTGGAGATGTCCACCCAGGTGCTTCTTTTCACAGATGATCTAACAGAATAATTTTCTGCATTTGGGTAAATTTCTGTCTATCTTTGGAGTTCTAGGAAAGTGCCTTGTACAATGCAGGTGAAGGACTGGTCTAAAGGTTCCAAGCCTTTGATTAAATTGCAAGGAGAGGAGAAGTACATGTACGGAGTAGTTCTGAACAGAGTTATCAGGGTTCATCTAGTGATTGCACAGTGTCCTGACCTGCCAGATTCTGAAGCACGCTTTTCATTGTGCTGTTATGAGAGCAAAGTTGACAGAGCTGGTAAAATAGGCTTTGAAATTGTATTTATAAGGAGTGGATGATATGTTTGTCTCTTTTAGGTGATACACTGCAGTGATGTTCCACAGAGATAGTTCAGCACTTCATACCAAAATAAGCCAGACTAACAGACAGCTGAAAGATTTGATTTCAGGTTTAGTTTCTTTTCTCCTGGCTGGAAGGTTCGAAATCCAGAAAAAGTCTTCTTGTGCTTTATATTCATTTGACATACCAGACTATTCTTTTCTTCCCTTTGTGTTTAAAGAAGTAAATGAATGAAAAGAGGAGAAAAGTAGTTACTTCACTGTGCAAATCAACTCATGTTTTATGGTTATGCCACTTTTATTGTGCTGGCTATGTGTGTTTGCTTTTCTGTGCTGGCAGGGACAGGCCAGTACAAGACTCAGTGTGTTTCAAAGTTGGATTTATCACATATGTAATGGAAGTGGCTTTTAATGATGATAACTGCAGAAAACTCTAAAATGAACTGTAATGGAGTAATGAAGCAACAGCTGACATCTCATCTTTAAAACTACTGGTGAACTTAAGAACTTTTGATCCTTCTTTTAAACTGCTAGCAGGCATCCGTCTTACTGCTATGTGTAAGATAAACTCATCATCCCAAATTACACTTGTGGATGGACTGATCTTCTGGAGTACTGTGTACTTCAGTGTAAAGAAGGTGAAATGAAGGTATTTCTAAGGCACTGGCTATCCACAAACTGTCCTCTGCCAGTTTGGGACCGGTGGTGTCATGGAGCCAAAGCTGTGTGCGATTTAAGCAGCACAGTAGGTCCTGAGTCTCAGCCAGTGTGGAGCAGCCTTCAGCTTCGGTGGTGAGGGATCTCTGAAGTGCAGTGTCTTCTTCGGGGCCTGGGCATAGTCTGCATGCTTGACATTCAGAAGTGCAGAGAATGGAAAAACTGTGATTGAAAGTCTTAATGAATTACCTGCTTAAGTTCTTAAGAAGTTTAAAAAAGCTTCCTAAAATAGAGCTTGTCCATGCTGTTTGTGCTTTACAAGAGCTTACAGTGAAATACTTTATATATACACACACATACATATCTCTACACACACAGAGGAAAAAAAAAAAGTAGCCCAACATCTGCAAATGAGGTTTTGTCAGCTGTGTGTTTTGTGAATTTTGTGTTGCTTCTCAGTGCTATCTCAGAAGGTAATGTTTAACAGAATGCTTTTATGGTTTATTGCATATGATTATTCCTCTTTGTATTTCAGGGCACAGTTCCTCTCCTTTTCCCTTCTGCCCTTTCTGTCCCACTCCTTCTCCCCTCCCCTCGTTTTTTTTTTTTCATTGCACTCTGTTTTTGTTTCACTGCTTTATAATTCCTTTATAATACTGTGGAGTGTGGAGGGGGAAGAAGCAAGCAAACAAATTGGTGGTGTTACATCAGAAATAATTTTTGTTACAGTAAGGCATTAGTAGTTAATCAAAGCACAGTGCTGCAATTCTCAGTCTGTTAAGAGGTTAACGCTTGACAACGCTTCTATTTATAAGGTAATGATTTTACTGTTGCAATTTGAGCAGTAGGATATATTAGGTATAAGTGAAATTAATTTATTACCTTGAATTTCTTAATTCTACACACAGCTTATCTTGCAGCAATGGCCCATAGAAATAATATTTACCTTCCACTGACCTGGTGAGCACATGTCTGTAGCTAATAAACTTGTTTGGTATTAAACATACAGCTTTTCGCATTTGAAGTCTGCTATGGGCAAGTTACAGCGCTGCGTGAGTCTACTAAAGCACTGACGTTTGGTCCTTACTGGTGCAGTTGTTAGTTGTGACAGAGTGGAATTCGGGTGGGCACTTAGGGCAAGGTTGCTTCGTGTAACTTTTGCTGGGGTAGGAAATCAACAATTCAAAACGTTTACCTTCAATTATGCTCCTGTTTTTCTTGCATTCAGGTTTTGATGTTCACAGCACAAGGGCATTCCAGTTTTAGTTAGCAGCGCAGCTTCTGAATTGATACAAATTGATTTCATGGCACTGTGTGCACTTTTGGCAGCCGAGGGTGTGGTTTGTGTGTAGCTTGCACTGGTGGGGCAAAGGAAAGAGGCAGCAAGAAGGGTGTGTGGGTATGTGTCTGTGTGTGTGCCATGTACTGCACTCCTGTGTTTTCTGCCAGCTGATGATCCGGTCCCTGTTCTTCTATACACATAATGTGAAAATTGCAAAAAACCTAATATGTCCTTGTCATGACACTGCAAATAAAAATAGGTACTTCTAATTTTTTTTGCTGTTTTAAGATAGAAGCTGAGCTTGGAACAGGGCATATTAACAGAAAAATACCCCGCCCATACAGTTTCAAATCAGCCCCCCCACTGAAGATTAAAATGGCCATGTTACAACTCTGTGTAAATTGGTCTGCAGTGGAAACCCTAACAAGATCATTAAATATAAAAGCACTATTGGATGCTGGGAAAATACTGTGCTGCCCATATATATATATGCATCTCCATAGACATGCATGAATAGACAGCATCAATGCCATCGATTTGAATGAGGAGGTAACACACAGGATTGAGGTGACTTTGCTTGTAACTGACTTACTTTTTTATTTGAAACTATCAGAACTGTAGATGTTTCTTCAACTTTTACATCTTAGATTTTGGGAATAATAAGCCAGTAAAGTAACTCCCTTGGTGGGTGTGGCCAAATAGGAAAACATTACTGTTACACTGAAGTAAAATGGAGGGTTTTTTTATTGTTGTCATTGGCATTTTTTTAACTTTTTTTTTTTTTTGGTAACCTAAGTTGATGCTTATTTTCAGAATTAATGATACTGTTACAGCATGTCAAAATAAGAGCTTTTGACTTGCCAATATATATCAGTAATGACCCTAGGAAAAGAAAAATCACATCTGCACTGGTGCAGTTCTTGGCTTTTCTAGGGCTGATCAATAATCACATTGTGCATTCATTCTCGCTAGCCCCCCACCCTGCAGGGTCAACTTTAACTACTAAGTCTTTACATTTCAGAAAAAGGGCATAGGCTGCCTTTTGCATTACTAGTATCAGTCTCATTGTTTCCTTTGGGTCTGATTTACTGTTACCCATCCAAAAAATCAGTAACTTTTTGTTTTTTTAAGTTTATTTATCTGTAATTTTTCAGGAGGGCTTTTCTCTTCTGCCTTCTGGTACTGTGTTGGGAGGTCTGGGTGGAAACTGGGCTCACGATGCTAAGGTTTGCTGTGGTTGTGCTATTTAAATGGATCTTCTCTTGATTGTATTGTAGCATCTGACAATGACAATGAGAGAACAACAGTTTCAGGGCCTAGTGTCTGGATGGTAACGCAGCTGTTGCAATAAAGTCTTGTTATGCTTGACCAGTCACATTTGGACAGTTATTTCTAATTAGAAGTTCTTATTTACGTTGCATTAGAAAATAGTTTGAAGCAAGCTGGTAGATGTTTGGGTGAAGTTAGTTCATTTTCTCCTCCTTGCCTTGAAAGATTAATGTTGCTTTTTGTTTTGTCCTGCAGCCAGAATAAGTAGCCTTGAAAAAAATCTTGCTGTTAAAATAAGCTTTTTTTCCTTTTTCTTTTCTTTTTCTTTTTTTTTTAAATATAATGTAATGGTGTCCAGCAACTGCTGTAAAATAAAGGATTATTGTGGGTAGTTCTGTCAGTGTTAGACATCACCAATAGTTTTAAGTCTTGTGATGGCATTTTGTGATTTCTGCATTGTTGGGGTTTTTTCCATGAAAGTACTAGTGTTAGTGGTTCCCTTTTATTCATTTCTTCATATTAGGGGGAAATGTAGTTTGTTCATAATGGATTATTGATTGGTCTGCGAACAGCAGAAGCCCCAAGGCCTTGTCATCAATGGTACTTACTCTCCCAATAGTGAATGCATCGCTTCATGCAGCCATTCGCAACCTCAGTCTGCAGAATATAAGCCCGTAATTGTTACTCTTGTGCAGCACAGTTTTTAGGGACAGGAACTCTTCATTGTCATTATGGGATTTTCCCCCTCAATTTGTTCAAAGAATGGTCCCTTTGTTTTGGTAGCAAGATAAAGCTTGTCCTGGATGTTAATGATACATTTCAATTCATCGCTTAGAATACTACAGTGTAACTAGTAAAGTACATTTCTTTGTCTCTCAGAAGACAAACACGCACAGTACACTAAAACACAAAGTATGTACTGAGTGGGTGACAGCTCTGTGTTTCTCAACATACCCTGTAGCAGTGTGAAAACAAACTCCCCCCCTGCCCCCACCCAGCCTTGCTCCTGAACTGATTCCTGAGGACCCACAAAAAAATCTGGGTTACAGAGGTTTTGTTGACTTCATTTTGAGAGCGATCACCTCGTTGCAAATTCGTACCTCCAGCTTTTTCAGCATTAGTGGTTTTACCTTTATTTCATGGATTCCTTCCTCTGCGAAGGGTGCGGCGCCAGTTGGGAAAGGCCTGACTCTGCTTTCCTGGCTGCTGCTCGGAAGCCTGCTGCAAAATGTCATTAGCTCATGGAGGGAGAAAGACACAAAAACACATGATGTATTTGGAGAAGCTCAAAATAATATCTCAGGATTCAGACAGCAAACTTTGCAAATGGGAAGAGCTTCACCAGCTGCAGGGGAAGGCTGGTTGAAAATAATTAAACAAAAAACATTTTGCAAAATGCTGCCCAAGGATTTTAAAAGCCTGAGTGGAAATAGATTAATAGAAATTTCTTGGTTTTTTTTCAGAAGCTTTTTATTTTTCTTTTTCAGTCCTCTGTCAATTTTGGCAGGCTTCAACAGACTTCAGGAGGTCTGTTGTCCAGATTGCTTCTTCTGATAACTGCATGCATTTGGAAAATTTGCCAGTCTTCTGCAACTGCCTTGGGATTTTTGGATAGGTTTTTATTGGGTTAGTTTGGGTGACTCTCAAAAAATCCATTTAGAACTATGCTGCCTTTACCTTTGTAGGCTGTGCAATGCCAGAATCTCCTGCAAATTCAGGTGTAGGCTTACTGTTTAAAGATAAGCTCGTTCTTCTGTGCTTCGGTGTGGTCTGTGGTCCATAGTCTGGTGATATGGTTGTAAGAGGCATTTGGGTAGGACTGGTGTGTAGATAAGGATTGAGCCTTTAGTCAGGGCGGTGGACTGATGAGCCCCATGGGATGTGGCTGTTCAGAAGAAGCTATGTTCCCTCACAAAGTCAGGTGGGCGTGCAGGTAGAGCAAGGCTGGTGTGTGTGGAGGACAGAGTCTGTAGCCGAGAGAGAAGACACGGAAGGGGGTAAAGGTCTCTGTGGTTCAGTGAGCTCCAGGGCTGGTGGGGCAGCTGTACAATGTTGTGCCTTTTGTCCCCTCTCTTCCTGCACTTCGCTCTCGTCTGGCATCTTTGCCTTGAATGGCAGAGCCTGTTTGGCTCTGAGGTGACCTGAGCCTTCTCAAATCAGCAGAGAGCCTCTCTCCACTCCAGCTTGCTGTTCTTCAAAAACACAACTTCCTCAAATTAACTTCGATATTTACATGCTGCATCCTATCATTTCATCATCTAGAAGGAATTTCAGTAAGATATTTTTCAACATGATCATGCCTCCCATAGGTTTTCTTTTTTTTTTCTTTTCTTTTTTTTTTTTTTGTTTAAAGTCCTTGTTGCTCTTGGTGGAGGAACATGGTGGTATGATTGCAGTGTATGTTCAAACCTCTTGGAGATTAGAAGAGCGATTATTTCTCTGGTGCATTTATCTTTCAGATGGGACTTGAAATACACCCAGACTGAAAGCAGTTTGTTTTAAAAGATACACTGTGCTATTTCAGTAGGTCTGTCTATGTGGCTTCCCAAATTGTATTTTCTTCTTTATTACTTACTGAAGAGTTTTCCCTTCTTGCCACTATAGATCATGTAATATAATTTTAAAAATCGTGTTTAATTGAGGAGAAATTTAAAAGAAATACATAGTTTGCTTGTTCTGTGTTGGAACAGGAATAATTTTCTATGTTTTTCCTCTGTCTGCACTGCACAGCATATTTGTATATAAGAAATGAATTTGCAATTACTTTTCCAGTGTGGTATCTTTTAAATTCTTTTTGTCTTAATTTATTGTCCCCCTCCCCCCAGTTTTCCTGTGTTGTGTATTTTCAATTTCTCTTTTTATGAATCGTTTTCCAAGAGCCACAAAAGGTCCTTAGGAGGCTGTCTTTCTTTCCTTTGAGGACCTGTGGGCAGTCCTCAATACCTGGTCCTCTTCCAGAGTATGGAGGTGGGGTGAAGAGAAGAGTAATACGTATTTCACAGTATTCCTGTGTTTTCCAAAGTGCTCT
>NW_005054311.1:9132830-9158236 GCF_000277835.1 Geospiza fortis
GGGTCTTGCAGGAGTTATGAGGATGATGCAGCTGTGCACCAGGGTACTTGCTGAGTTGCCAGCAGGGACAGGCTACCACAGTCTCACTGGGAAAGCCGTGGATGGTGATGGAAAAGATGCTGGGGCTCTGTGGTGAGAGCAAGTCTCTCTGGTCAAATGTGCTTTCTCTGAAAGGAAACAACTCTGTCCAAGTTAGTTTTAAAAACCAAAGGAGTTTTGATGCCTAAATGTTTGAAATAGAGTAGATTCTGACAAGTACTTGCTTTAAGTGTGTAGGAAAGCTTGTTTTCCCTTCAGGGGCACCAGGGGAATAAAACGAAGTTTGTTTTTATTTGTTCCCATGTGAATCAAGGCAGAGAATCTAGTGAGGCAATGGTGCAGGAAGAAACTTTATAACTAAAATATTTGGCTGTGCAAAGGCATTTATTTCTCAGCACATCACCCCTCATGGTTTTCAGTCTTTGTTCATTTTTGTCTTTCATCTTGCTTTATATACCAAATTTATGTGTAAACAGTGATGATAAGTGTATTTAAAGGGGCTGAAAATGCCTCATGGATACTGGCCAGCTGCTTCTTACATGAACTGCTGATTCCTAGTTCAACAAAATAAACTAAATCTAGTTCCTATGCCCCTTAGAGTGTCACAGCTCCCCCAAGTAGCTGGATGGCATTTGGCGTTGACTGCAGTGCCATTGAGACACAGAAAATATTTTTAAAGATAGTATATTAATTTATGGTTTACATTCATTTGTGTTTTCTTATGGCTTGCCTCTCTGCTGGTGGGGGTTTCTGTGCTATGACAGCCTGGGAGGAATCTGCAGGCTGGGTGTGACTCTGCTGTGGATTGTGTGTGATGAGCCAGTGCTATGGAACTGCAGGGTGAGCTTGGGTCAAAGCAGTGAAAGGTTGCTGGTTATCACCTGAAACACTTTCAGTAGCCTGAGCTGGAGATGGCCGCATTCCATGTGTGCTGATAGAGAATTATTTCAGAGCACTTTAAAATTTTGAAATTATTTCAAAACACAACTTTTTAAATCATCACAGTCAGCCAGAAACAAAGATAACTATGGCAAAATTTTACTCCTAATGAAAGAGTAACTGGTGTTGTTTGATTTACCAGTTGTCTTCCATCCATTGTGCTATTTTTGATGTTTAGTATTTAATCCTAAGGTAGAAATTATTAAGACAGAGTGTTATTTTCTATTGTTAGAATTCTTTACCAGTGTTTTTTTCCTTTTTTTTTTTAAAGTTCAGTTTTCTAAATTGAAGCTTTTTTCCAAAGTTGTAATTTTATTTACTACTTTCCAATGAACCAGGTTTGGTGCTCTGCAGAGACCCCTCTGGAAGAATTACTTTTAAGTAGCCACTCAAATTGTATGAGGAGGGAGAAATGAGTTGTTTATATCTTTTACCAAAGTCCAAGATTGATCTCCATGTGCTGTGTAAAGCAAGCTCAGATTGGGTGAACACCCTTCATCCCCCTAGAATTTTGTCTGTGGAATATCAGACTTGAAATGTTGTGAGTCTTACGTGTGCATGAATTGGAATAATTCAAGTCTAGGAATACTTTATTTCAACTTCTAAGTCACAGATTGCAGTTCATTGAGCAAGATTAACTAATAAAGAAAAAAAAAATCTTAGAGTATTTTTGTGAATACAGTAACACTTCCATTAAGTATTTTAGACTGATAAAATTATTCAGTAGTTTTTAAGTCTGACATTTTTCCCCCTCAGGCCTAATTTAATACAGGACTAGGGGGATCTCCTGTGAGTGGCTAATACCCTTCTTATAAGTAATGCTTTCTTCATAGCCTCATTTTCATAACTAAGTTTCATTAATGAAAATGCTATAAATAATTAAAGTGAAATGTGTCAAGACTAAGCCCGGGGAATCTGTGGCCAAGTAAACAAAGGGACTCTGAAGCTTTGGATCTACATGTGCTTGGACTGCTGCATACAGCATTCTTGTCTAAGCTTGGCTCTTAAAGCTCTTTTGAACTTTCAGACAGGAAACACTGCAGAAAGTTGAGTTAAAATGGGCCCTACATTTTAAAATAAAAAAAAATTGTTAGTCTAAAAATCAGCCTGCCAATAGAAGCAATATCCTCACTGGTGTAAGCTGTAGACGATTAAGAATGTAGAAAACAATGTATAAAATACATGGAAAAAAATTGTTCCCAAAGCTTTATATTTTTTTTTCTGAAATGGTGGGGAGCATTTCAGAAGAAGCTGTTGTTTGCATTTAGCATAGTATACTTGAACTTGGTGTTTCTTTTTTATGATTTAATGACTTTTAGGCTAAATCTTTGGTTATAAGACGATATGGGTTGTTACTTGGCAATTTTAGATTGTGGGTCAGATAAATAAGATGTTACTCTTAAGTTGTTTCTTCCACTGATGGGCAATATAAGCTTACATTTTCTGTGTGGTGTGTTTGTACCTTCTGGTGCAGCCACAATTTCAGTGTCTGACATCCTTTATTCACCCAGGAAGTTTCTTCTGAGGCTGTCTCTGATTTTAAATGACTAATTTCAAAGATTAGTTTAGATTCTGTAATTTGTAAACTTCCTGCTCATATGGACTTCTGAATTCTGAATTTGAGATACCTGTTTTTCTTTTGAATAATAAAAAAATGCTTCGTTCAAGAAATGAAATTGCGTTTGTAACTCATCCCTTAAATTTTATTGTCAGCTTTCTGAGGAAAAGGTAGTTTGGGCTTGATGCTGTTTGAGAACTCCCTAACATGCTAAATGGATACTGGATATGCAGAAAATCCAGCCCAGAAATGAATGTCTTGTAGCAAATAAGAGGGCTAGATCAAATTAAATGTAATGAAATTCTTCTGTAGCCCGTAACTGAGATGAGCATTGCGACAGTCTTGCTTTTTGTTTAGCTCTTGCTGGTGATGTGGTTAGGCTGCTTATTTACGTATTGAAGAGACTCAGAGGTGAATACAGTGAGAAATCTTAAAATTTGCAGCTCTAGATCTGTAGCTCTTTGTTGAGTCATAGATGTCAAGTGATGGATGTGGGAATATATGGTCTCATTAGTGCTGTGCATATTTTTAGCTACATTTTAAGAAGCTGATGTTTTCTTAATGTGGCAATAGATCAGTTCTCTTCATTAGAGAATGCTGTGTTCTTTGATCTTAGTCATGTGGTGTTTGTAGTCCTTAATGAGGGTAGGAGAGGGGGAAGATTTTGTTTTACAGTGTAGTAATTGGAAAAGAAACAGCCTATGTGGATTTTGATCATTGTTTTTTGCTGTATGCAAGATGCTGGTGTGTTTCATCTTGCACTAAGATACTGACCCTTGCATTTATTCATGAAGAGATATGAAAATATTTAAACTTTTATTAATCTGCTCCGTTAATCAGAGTTTTTTCTTTTTTTCTTTGTTTGTTTATAGTTAAAATTCTCATTTTAATTGAGGTGGGTGGTGGTGTCATTCCCTGTGTGTCATGTTGACATAAATCACTCACATTTGAGGTAATTTGATAGCTACATTATCACTTTGCTTTGTTAGTTTGAGACTGAAATTTATACTTGGAGGGTCTTTTTAGTTCACTGTCCAGCAGGAAATAACTTTTAGTTTTCATGAGTGCTTTGTCAGGCTCTGCTTTCTTGTTTGCTCTGTAATCAAAGTACAGAGCGTCCTCAGCCTTTGCGCCTTTCTGTGCCTGCCACTTCAAGCACAGCCGAGCTGTCTGAGACACAAAGTAATGCAGTTGCAAGCCTTTACATGAAATTACACATGATGGTAAAGCCACAGATTTAAAGTGTAATAACCCCCACAAGAAATGTTTTCCTCATTTAAGGTGTATTTTTAGCCACTTCTGCCTGGTTTTAAAACAAAAAATATTTTTAAAGTTTGCACTTCGTTCAAGACACTGATGTCAGCGTATGGAAATGAGTATTTGCTCTTTTATGGATTTTACTTATTTAGTAATTATGCTTGTCATTGAAGTCTAGAATATCAGCAAAAAGAGAAACTAGTGCCTTTTGGTGCAATAGATTGTCATATGGTGTGCTTCTGAGTGCCGAGTGAGTGATGGAAGCCGTTGAATTCAAAACATGAACAGGTTTGAATATATTTAAAAATCTGTACATTTGTATGATTTTGTTCTTGTTTCAGGTGATCTATGCCTTCTGCTTACAAAGCACACAGAAATAAATTGGTGCTGTGGACTCTGTGGAGCGGCTGAAAGAAGCATCACCCTGAGAATGAAGCAATAGAACCCCTCTCTGCAGAACCGTATGATTGAGAACGCGGTCCAGCCCTCCTCTGCTGCCGAACATGCTTTTGTCCTCCTGCCCCGCTTACCCCCTGCTGCAGTAATACAGATGGATCGTAGCAGAGAGGCAGAAATGGAGTTACGGAGATCCTCCAGCCCTGGCAAGCTAAGCAAGAACGACGTGGATGCTGACAAGACCATGTGCCACAGCTGTTGCATCTGCGGTAAAAGTTTCCCTTTTCAGAGCTCCCTGTCGCAGCACATGAGGAAGCACACAGGTGAGAAGCCCTACAAATGCCCTTACTGTGATCACAGAGCTTCCCAAAAGGGCAACCTGAAGATTCACATCCGCAGTCACAGGGCGGGCACTTTAAGTCAGGGGCACGAGGCAGAGATGGGAGAGGCACAGCTGGGGGAGATGGGCGTTTCAGAGGGCCTTGGCGGGTGCACCAGCCCCACTAAAAGTACGTCTGCCTGCAACAAGATCTTGAACGGTACCGCTCAGGTCGATAGCAGCAAGATCTTGTTGAGAAGCAGCAAGAAGGAGGTCACAGAGATGGCACCAGCTGAGGAGGATGACAAGCTGACCTCTTACCAGTGCACTTTCTGCAAAAACAAATTTGAAAGGAAGAAGGACCTGGAGCAGCATCTGCACCAGGTCCACAAACCGTTCAAGTGCAGGTTGTGCAGCTATATGACCCTGAGGGAGGAGACGCTGTTAAACCACATAGAGAAAGACCATATAACAGCTCAGGTCCCCAATGGGGAGACCTACACCGAGAACTGCAAGAGCGAGCTGAATGTGGGCGAGTTCCCGTGCGAAGTCTGTGGTCAGACCTTTAGTCAAACCTGGTTCCTGAAAGCTCACATGAAAAAGCACAGGGGGTCATTTGATCACGGGTGCCATATTTGTGGCAGGAGATTCAAGGAGCCCTGGTTTCTCAAAAACCACATGAAGTCGCATGGCCCCAGGTCTGGGAGCAAAAACAAACCAAAAAATGATTTGGAGCTGATTGCCACTATCAATGATGTGATACAAGAGGAGACAATTGTGACCGGCCTATCTCTGTATGAAGTTTGCACCAAGTGTGGAAATCTGTTTACAAATATGGAAAGCCTGAAAGTGCATAATGCTGTTCACTACCGTGTGCAGCCGGGCAGCACCGGGGATAAAGCTGCGGGCTTGACTGATGGGAGCCTGAGCTCCTCGGTAACCAAGCAGTTTTTCTTGCAGTGTCTCAATCTACGGCCATCTGTAGGGCTGGACAGAGTTATGAGAGAACAGCCTGGGAAAAGAGTAGCTGAGCTGGATCCGGTCAGTAGCTACCAAGCTTGGCAGCTGGCCACCAAAGGAAAAGTAGTAGAGCCCTCAGAGTATGTGAAGTATGTGGGATGGGATGAGACCCTGGCAGATGCAGATGTGACTTATGACAAGGATAAGAGGGAGTATATCCTTGTCAACCAGGAGAAGCGCAAGCGAGACCAGGACTCACCCAGCAACCCCAAGAAGAAGAGCTGCACCGGTGGGCGCCTGGAGAAAGCCGGCAGTGTCCCAGGAGGAGAGAGCTGCCCGCCTGCCCCGGGGGATCTGGACTATCGCCCTGCCTCACGGCAGAGCCGGCGGGCCGCCCAGAACAAGTCCACGGAGTGCTTCGAGTGCGGGAAGATCTTCCGCACCTACCACCAAATGGTGCTGCACTCGCGGGTGCACCGCAAGGAGCGCAGGAGCTGCAGCGAGGGTGGGACGGCCGCCCAGCCCGACCGCTACGGCTCCAGCAGTGAGGAAGGGGACTCGGGCTCCGTCAGCGGGCCCAGCACCCCTGGCTCTGCATCCGCCCCGGAGGACTCGGCCACCTCTGGCTTGGGAGAGGAGGGGGCTGAGGAGAGCTCGGAGGAGGGAGCAGCCAATCCCTTGCTAGGTAAGATCGCTCCCAGCTTTGCCCTAGTAATTGTTGCTGGTCCCTTTGTCTCCTGGTCTGGGACACACCGATGACCAGAGGGAGAAATATGTGAAAGCATGTGAGAGGTCCTAGAGACCCCGTGTGCGCTGCTTGTCTCAGTGAGGCAGCTCCTTTCTGGTGCAAGTAATAAAAGAGAGATGATGTTTTTGTAATGTGCTGGTGAGCTTGTATTTTGATGAAGGACACCTGAAAAGTATTTTAGTTGCCTATAGCAACACTGTAGGATATTCAGGATAGCCCCCCTGCATGTCTTGGGGGCTGTTTTTCCACAATGCATGGGTGTCCTGTTCTGCCTGCAATGTACAGGTGTAGCCTGCGTAGCGTAGCCCCAAAGCACATAAACTTGTTAAAACGCCAGCGTTGCGTGAGAGGAGTCTCTCTCCGCTTCACTTCCCAAATTGTGTTTATAACTCCAAAGGCTATAATTAATCTCTCTGGATTAAAGCAGTCCTTTGAGCCCAATGCTACTAAATGGAACAAATTATTCTCCAAATAGCAGCAAAGTAAATATTTAAAAGAACACCATTAAGCACTTTCGTATCTTTTTTTTAATCCTTTATTTTTGTTGTTCGCCATGCTTTGTTTATAATACCCTTTTAGAAATGTGAGATTAACCATTCTTTCCTTACTTGCCCTTCTGCTGGTTTTTGTTTGTTTTCTGTTTGGTGAACAAAACCGGTTTCCTCTCATTTTCATTCCTTTTGTTGTGAAGAACATAGTTATCTATAGAGTTAAACTCACTTTCAAGACCATCGTGGATGAAGTAATCTGCACCATTGTGGAAGAGAGTGGGTTTATTCAATTACCTTGCTCTTTCAGGATATTATATAATGTTGCCTTTTCTCCTGGCTTCAGACCCCACAGCAACAAAGCAACATTTACCAGAATTGTGACTTTGTTACATGTTTTTCATAATTTTTTTTAAGCAATGGTGGATATATTCAAATTAATCCAAGAACACCAATTTTTTCTTTGCTTTTTTACCTTTCTGTAAAAAAACAACTCCAGAAAGTCTAGTGACAAGCTAGATTCCTACAGATTCTTAAATATTTGCGGTAGGATTACGTGCATGTTTAAAAGATTCAGAATTTGGCTTTCCCATGTGCTGTTGGATTCTTGAACACTTAAATTTCTTTTTGGGTACATGCCTACTTTGTGTGCAAGTCCATCAGCTGCCACCTGAGTTACTTTGGTTCAGCTGACACAAGGTGTGGTGATAAAACTGCAGCTTTGTCTAGAGTTAAATGGGGCTGCCATGTTGCACCAGTGTAATGTACAGTGCTGCAATCAGAGCTGCTGGGATGGAAAACCATCTCTCTGGACATGGGCTGAAGACACTGCAACACTTCTTTGTATGATGTTCAAACAGGAAAACTGTTCTTACATGCTCTCCATATTTTATTTCTAACAAGAGGAGTTGTCTCATCTTTGCCTGTTCTGCTTCTTGCCTCAACTCAGGCTTTGAGCCCTTGCTGCAGGACTGAAAGGGGAGAGTTAGTCACACAGCACTTTGCTCTCATAGGAATTAAAGTTACTGGCTTAACTGATGCCAGCAACTGGAAACTTGCTTCCTTGGGTATCAAATTGATCCTCATTTGTTTTAACTGTAAAGAAGCAGCAAACCGATGGGCCTGAATAAAGGCACATTTTGGAAAAGGGATATATTTGCAATGATGGGCTGGGAGGGTGGCTGCTGCATTTTATATTTGCTAATATCACAGCTGAAGAGCTAATCAAGTATTTAATTGGCTAATGAGAAATGTTTCAGTGCAAGAGAAATGCTGCCTATTACTAGAGGTTATTTAACTCAAATGACTGTCTCAGTGAAGGGAAGATTTTTTACAGATGATAGGGGTTTTTTAATTTGAAAGAAAGTTTAAGGGTTTTTTGCTTATTTGTTTTGTTATGTATAAAAGGAGTTTTCATAGGTAAATGTTCAGGACTAAGGTTTCCCAATTGTATCTTTTTTATATGGAAGTTTATTAGCCCTGCCCTAGTATTGTGTTCTAAAGGAACTGGAGTCCTTCTGTCCAGCAAGCTGTAAGATTAATTTTATTCCTTTGCAGATTCTGCTGTAACTCAAGATGGTTTTTTTCCCCTCCCCTATGAACAATAATTTAAGGTGTATGGAATATAGGCCAGGTTTTGCCCTCACGTATGTACCTGCAAAAATGGGGCATTCTGGTATGGCCGTGAAGCACGTTTTGTCCTAGAACTGCTGTAGTTTGCTATCCTTTGCTGCAGCTTTTTTTAGTTACTCTTCCAGGTGGAGATTTTCCATCAAGAATAGAACTCCAGCCCTATGGACAGGCTTCCTCCCCAGTGGAGGCTGACAAGCAGAGCTCTCAGTTCCTGTTCCTGAAATTATTTCTACCGCATTATTTTTACTCGGGCTGTAATCAGGAAAATCTTGTGCTACTCAAAAGGTTATACAATATCTGTTGGCTTTTTTTTTTTTACTTTCCTATCTTTACTCTCTGTTTCCCCCTTTCATGCATTACTATGTTATCCTGTGTCAGAAAAGGGCCTTGGAACTGCCAAGTATTGAATGCTGTGGCCTTGACTCAGCTGAAAGTATTTCTTTGTGCATTTAATTCTTAATAATCTGAGGAGTGCTGTTGACGCACGAGGTCCTGCAGCAGGGAAGCTGGCAGGGCACATCTGTGGTCACTTAGGGCCAGCAGGTGTAGGGGCTGAGGGTGGCAGGAGCAGGGATTATTGACAGGGCTCACTGGGAGAAGAGCAAGAATTGGGGTTGAGAGGCTCCAGGGCAGGCACTCCTTTTAACAGGAATTTGCCCGTGCTGACTTTGTTGAGTAACATCATGATTTCTCAGGCACCGGGGTGTAGTGTTGCAAACCCAGTTTATCAGCTGCTGGGCTGACTACAAAGTGTGCTTCATCTGGTTGGAGGGAGGATAAATAAGAGTTTTGTAGAGCTACACATAGTGTACTGTGTGATACCTGTCATGCAGAGATCACGCATGAAGTCTTTGTGCTTTGTGTGACAGCCATGTGGGAAGAGGTGGCTCAGCCCGCTTTTGCTTCCTTGAGACCAGACTTTGGATGTTTTTGAGGTATTCCTGCCCCAGATGATTCTTCATTTTTATTTATCATTCAAGCCACTTGCAAAACTGTACCTGAATGTTCCCTGAGTAGCATCCAAAGCTGTGTGAACCATCTGTAGAACGTTGCTCACCTCTTCCCCAAGTTGAGATTTTTGGCTGGGTTTTTTTAATGATTTTCATTTTTCCCTGAGAAGAACCCCAGAGATATGACTGAAGAGTAGTGAGGGATTATATATGTGTTGATAGAAGTGAAAGGAAAACACTGTTTTTATAATCCTTCATCTTTTCACCTAAAATGTAGTTTTAGATATATGAAAGTAATTTGGTTGTTAGTATTTTTAAGGCATGAGCCCCTTCATTGCCATGGTGGTTTTAGCAGCGAAGGTGTTTGGGTTTGTTACATTGGGCTATATGTCAGTCCTGAAATGAAGAAGGAAAAATAATTTTTGAGGCTGTGACTGCTGTTGGCAGGTGGAAAGATGAGGAAAAGAAGTGAAAAGAATTTAAATACCTCTTGGTTCTTGGCAAGCATGGAGTAAAAGCACAGACCTGAGATAGCCCAGCCAGTGAGGAAGTGCATAGAGGTGGTACTTCTTGCACGGAAGTGTCAGTCTGCGCTGGAAGTCAATGTTAAAATTAATCTAGGAAGGGAAAACAAAAAAGAAAATAAAAGAAAAGGAGTGTTATATAGGAATAAAGGAGAGGAATGCTGCTTCTAGCGTGACCATGTCAAGGAAGGACATCAGGGAAAGGAGAGGATGTATCACCTTGGAATGCTGCTTCCAGTGACAACCGTCTTGTGTATTCTATTTCCTTTATCTCCTGCCTCTGCTCTCCCTTCTCTTTGCCTTTTTTTCCCTTCTGTTGGACTCCTCTGATTTTTTGAAATGCTTTAGGGAGAGACTGATTCACCTGTATTGCGCACACGACTGCGAGTGCGGGCTGTTGTGCTGGGCCCTGTACCAATACTGCTTTCAGCCTGAGGAGCTCGTGACCTGACTGAGGTGGGCACAAGATTGTGCAGAATGTAAAAAAACTCAAACAGTGAATATAAAACAGTGGCATGTGGCTGTGCTTGGTTTACCTCAGGCATCATGATGGCATGGTGGGACCTGCTTAGAACATGAGCGCCATGAAGGAGTGGGATAAGATGGGAGTAAGGTGCAGGGTGGAGAGAAAGGAGAATGGAAAGATGCAGGACCTTGGTGAAGGGAGCTGAGCCATGTGATGAGGTTTCAGGGCAGCTGGGAGGCTCAAGAGGGGTGTGCAGTGGCATTGGAGTACAGACCCTCCAAGGCAGTGCCAGCATTGATGGCTTGCACTGAAGCTGTAAAGGCTCACGATATGCTGTGCTCAGCTGGGTCACTCCAAGAGGATTTCCATGTGAAAAACAGGTCTGGACCTCTTTGTGTTTGTTACATTTCAAAAACTCTTAGTAGAGCATGGCCAGAGACTGATTTAGTACCTTATTTTTGGTAAACTGAAGAGACAGCTGCCTATGGATTGCTTACAGGTTATACAGTCTTGGGGATGTAACACATACCATTTATCCCAGGCCTGTTACATGAAAATTCTGTATATAAACTGGAATGCTTGAATAGAAACATAGCATTAGCAAGTTCTGAGGAATAAGTATAGGAGACATTTATGAAGCATAAATTTGGACTTTGTTTTTCTCAGATATGAATTATAACAAGTCCAGGAGCTGGAACTTTATTGAAAAATGCATCTTTTCAGAAATTTTTGATGTGAAATAATTCAAAAGTAAAAGTTGTTTAGAGTTGCTTTAATATTTTAGTAAAGCAGCAAGGCTGTAATTTTTGGGAGGAAAGCAACAATAAGAATAAAACAGCTAAGCAAATGAAATTAGAAAAATAAAAAATGTATAGTAATTCCAGAGAACAGAACTAGTTCTAGTAAATGTTTTCTGTTGCTAGCATGAGTGTATGGAACAGCTGCCACTATCCAGTACCAGGATTTCATTGTTCTTACATGAAAAGGTGTTTCTCTGTGTGCAAGGGAAGGTCTCTCCACTATGTAAAAACCAAACATTTTTATTACATATCTTGATTAATTACACTTCAGATGCTTCTCATGCCAGACTCTCAGTGTAAATCCCACAGTATCGTGCTGCTAAGGGCAGTGCTCTTGGGGCATTTTACGCCAAATGAGATCTTGTTCTATATGTACAGTCTGAAGTATGTTTAAGTTATCTAACATATTTAGTTTGCTGAAGGAGCATATAGCAAACTGGAGAATGTTTCAGTGCTGGACAATTGGTAACTATTGCCCCAGGCTTCCAAGAAATAAGGCAGTTTCAAGGAGGAACAGTGTCTTAGAACTGTGAAGATAAGAATGTTATGCTGTGATTACACATTCACCACCAGTTAATTTGGGCATTGCTGAGGGGTGCTTGTTGGAATATAAAACCCTTTCAGCTTTACAACTCAAACTTGGATTCTTAACTCCAGTGAGATCAATGAAACTCGGGGACTTGGAATTACAAGCAAATTGGTGCTTCAAATCATAGGGGAAGTTGAGCAGAGGCAAAGAACCTGTGCTAGCAGTCAGAGATCCATTAGATGTTGGTTGGGGCTTAGCAGAGTTCAGCTGTTCCTTGAAGCAAATTTGGACTAGACCTGTTACCTGGTTTGTTACCTAGTTTGAACACATCTAATAATACCATTTAGAAATTTCTCTTTCCTATCTGCCTTCCTGTAATGCAAGTCCAATGTAATGGACTGTAATGATAGTCCAGTCGTGATACGTGTTAGCAAAGGCATGTGCAGTGTGGTACTTTCTCCTGATCTCAGGTTTCTCTGCAAAACACTGCAGGTTGAACCATCATTTTTGACCAGTACAGTCATATCTCCTGTGTATATCTCCACAGCAGCACTTGTTACTTTTTCCTCCCCTTTGGACTCTTGTACTCTCCTCGGGGCTGCAGATGGTATCTCCTGCGTGAGCATACACGTTCCTGTGGTGTTGCCCTCAGCAGTATTTTTTGATTCTATTTGTCTTTAACTGTGGGTTGATCTTAATGGGAATACCTACTGAGGAAACAGAACAAAATAGAAATTATGCTGATTGTCCCAAGAAAATTGATAACAAGAAAAATTCTGGCAGCCAGGATCAATGCAGTGTGTACTGAGAGAAAAGGAAGAGAGAAAAGCCATGGGACATCTAAAAAGTGGTTAAAACCTCCCTTGCCAGGTGCACCACACACACGTGGAGTTGCTTGCCCCTTCTGTATTTTAGGCTGATGATGAGAGCTATGCTTCAACAAATCCATGCAGGAAGTGTTTGATTGGATCAGGGCAGCCATGCCTTGGTATAAAGTAGTCTGTACCCTTTAATGCTATCCATTAACCTGACACCATACTGACTAAGGAACATGCAAAGATTGCCCTGTAAGAATCTTAGGTAAATTCCACTGTGTGCCTGGTTACCACACTTTGCTCTGCATTACCGAGGCCTGTTTTACCCAGTCCCATGTGATGTGGGTGGCCAGCAAGAGTGTTAAGCAGCAATTCAAGTTCCTCTTGAAATGGGGCATGGTGATGAGGAACAGATAACACACAGTCAGCTCAAGTCAGAACTAAGGATTGTTGGCTGAGCTTGGGATACTTCAGTAGATTAATGGCTTGTCGTGACAGAGATTGCCTTTATTGCTGCTCAGAGGCAATTTCTTATGCAGCATTTTGAAGTTATTAGACCAGCTGTAGCACTACTTTTATTCCTTGTAAACATTTCTGTGAGGGTGTTAAGTGCTGAAGAATTTCGTGCGTGTCAAAGATACTTCTGCTGTATTTAGCTTTAATTGTTAGTGTTCCTTTTTTGCAGGTTACCATATGCAATTACAAGTGACACAGTGAGACAGAAGTATTATTTAGGCAGTTTATTGTAGCTGTGCTTCTGTGATATAAGCAAGAACACAGCTCAGCTTGGAAGAAAAATTGTACAAGATGTTAAGAGAGAGATAGGTTTACCCAATCTCTTTATCTCTTAGGAAGCAAGGAAATGTGGTTTCTTAAAGGTAGGTCATAGTAGGATAAGCTTTGCCCTGAAGCCTATAGAAAATGCCCAAGATTATTTCTTCATGCTGCTACTTTCACAGTTTTTGGAAATGTTGTCCCAAGAGCTGCTTCAAAGGATTGCTTATGTCTTTGTTTATTCCTTCCTGAGCTGTCAGTTACCATTCCACACTTACCATACACTAGCATTTAAAAAAAAAATAAAATTTCCATGGGTGTACTGACCATCTTGGTTTCAGTTTGTGCAGTCAAAAATATCCCTTTATGTTTAAGTCAGTTGCACAGGGATTCCAGTGTTGATACTGGGCTTTTTAGCTCTTCCTCGGTAAATACTATAGATGTCTGTGTATAGGGATGTTCACTTGGAAATCCTGCTGCATAGAACCTCAGTTTTAACAAATCCCTCATTTCTTGACACCTGCTCTGACCTTGCTGCCTTGTAAACGTCAGTTCAGCATCTCTGGTAATTCTTTGTACTGGATGTTTCTATTACATCAAACTGTAGTGTGTGAAATACTGCTTTGTGACATTTATAGTCAAAAGATCACATTGTGTAGTGCTTTTATTTTCAAGCAGAGGTAGTTTCTGATCAGTGAGTGAGGACTGCCTCCCCCCAGCTAGTAAAACAAGATTCAGGCAATGAAAATTGTGATGGTAGTGTTTTAATCTGATTCCCAAATACTTTGGTAGCTCCATGACTGTGCTTAGTGGGATACTACTGATGTGTAAGTGACTGCTAATGAGGGACTTGTATAAATGTCTTTAATGTTAAATCTTTTTGCGGTTCTTCACATTATGGTTCACAGTTTGCCTTCGATCAGGAGTCAGATTTTCTTTTTTAGTGCATTAAGTTTGGCAGTAGGTACTCTCAGTGGATGGGATGGACTGAGTTCTGCAGGAGCTGAAGTGTTGGGGAGTCCCAGGGCTGCACAGGATATAAAAGTAATGTGTGGTTGGGCCTAGCCTTGGTAGATAATTTGTTTTCTGCAGGTGTGTTTTACAAATACAAGTTTTACTAGGTCTCACTTGACTTCACTTTATTACTTTTTAACCCAGTAGTCTCATTCAGGCACTGCATTACTTTACTGTGAAAGGGCTGACTGTGGTACCAGTTGTACCAGTAAAAGTCAAGAGCAACTTTGCTGCAGTTAAGTGAACCCTTTGTGATGGGAGCACTGATAGCTTTTCTTATTCTCAGTTTTCTTTTCATTGACTTCAAGATTTATCATCAGCAAACCTGTATTTTTTAGGGACATGAAAAGCGTATAGTGAATTTTATTGAAACTGAGGAGGAAAACATTGAGTTTTGCGTTATAATTTTCAGTACCTTAGGCCTTGAAAGAGACTTTTGGATCCTTGTACTTGGTGTGTGATTGCTACTGTCCCATATTTTGTAAGTGACAGGTAGACAATATTTTTGGTGCCATGAATGGATTTGTAAATGTGTAGGGAACTTACTTTCATGGTGAATTTGTTTTTCTTGTTTATAGACAGCATGGGTTTGGACTGGAAAATTGCAGAATACTTTGGCCCTGATGCAGCAATAGTTATAACTGCTGGCTTGATTTTAAGCATAGAGTAGTAAGGTAGGAGTCATTGTAAGCTGCTTTGTTGAACCACTTGGCACCAAATGGCCCAAGATTAGAGAAGAATAGGGAAATCTTTCTTTTCTGTAATCAATGCCAGTGTAAATTGCATATCCTGAAATGTAGCATGCAAACTTCACAGGGGATAAGACTAGGGGAGGAGCAAGTCTCAGAATTGTCTTTTGTGGATTCTCTGTTGATGGTTTGGTTTGGCTTTAGCAATGCTGCGGGCATAAATCCAACCCTTCATCCTTTTAAAGTGCAGAATCTCTATTGAGAAAGTGTCCATGTGAAAGGCAAAAGTACTCGCTCAGTTGATGGTTATTGTAACTTTGATATGGGTGCTTACTTAACATGGATTTAGAGCACTGAGATACTCATGCTTGTACAGGACCCATGAGGAAAGATTTGCCCTCATGCTTTCAGAACTTTGTTTTCCAGGTTGGTAATCTCAAACTTCAGTTATTACTTCATTATCTCTGTTACTTCAAATAACAGAAAATGAAATAGCCATTAAAATTATTGTTTCTGTCATATCACAGGTATAAAGCTTAAAATTTTAGTTTTACTTGGGAGGCAGAAGTTAGGATTTACTCCAAGTCAGATCTCTTCTCTCTTTTTTAATTACAGGATGCAAAATCACAGATTTTATTTATTTATTTAAAGACTAAATTTAGGGTTAGTTTGCAATATAAGGCACTCCCAAACCTTGTGTTTCTTTGAGATAACAAATTCATCAGGCAGTTGAAGGCATCAGCTACACCTAACAGCACTTCAGAGGTGTGTGTTATCTTAGGATAGCATATGTCTTGTGATATCTTACTGCTTAAATAGCATTTGAGGCAAGCTGTTGTCAGCAAAACCTAAATATTTGAGGGGGGAGAAAAAAGCATAACCACAAAGGAAATATATGGATTCTTTGGGAAATATGAACCTCAGGTCTAAAGGGCTTTTTTTTTTTCCCTTCTCTACTCTTACCTCTCCCCTGTGAAACATTTTCTGGGTGTTTTGACAGTAGAGGTCGTTCACCAGTGTCATGATGGTGGAGGACTGAATGCAGTGACTCAGGATGATAATGGGATATAAAAGACTTCATCTCTTCCTGTGCCTGCTATACCCCAAGGTAGTGGAGCAGATGCTGTGTTTCCCTGCTGCCTTTTGCATGTTTTGGTAGTTGTGTAGCACTACTGAATCAAGGTTATGATCAGTTTTCTGTGATTTAGCCTTTATTCAGTAGGTAGTAAAGCCTTTTTTTTTTTTTTGCTAGATAATGAAGCAAACAGATCTGTCTCTTCCCTTAAAAGAGAATTCCGGAAGTACAGCTTACACTGCACATGGAACATATTAATCCTAAACCCCTTTTAATACTTTGCAGAAGTTTCTTGTCCCTGCACATATCTGTATCCACATGCACAGCAATTTCCCAGAAATGTCGTAACCTTAAGTACTGTTGAAGCCTGGAGAATCCTTAAAAAATACCCAAACACAGAATGACAAGTAAAGTTGTAACAGGAAAAAATTAATCTTTCCTTGGATTGTTCTGGGACAACAAAATGGGTGCACATTAGTGAGGATCACTTACTTGCTACTGTAATGCTAAGTATATTTGACAAGGAAGCCTCAATGCCGTTATTTCTGTGGAAGTAGGGAGTGTTGTGCTTTTTTTAGTTTAATGCACACAGACATGACACATTAGTTACAATTCAAACATAATATAATTTTGCAGGTTATTAAGATTTTTTTAATCTTAGGTGTTATCAATATGCAAATGTCTAATAGTAAGGCTCATATTGGAAATGAAATGCTATTAATTCATAATGAAGTTTTTATGTGCCAAGAAGAATTTTCTGCTATACTGACATTTCTTGGTCAATTATATTAGAGCAAGATTGTGTTTAAAAAAAAAATGTATCTTAGCATATATTCAATAAGTTGAAATACTGACTTCACTCAACCAAGGCATCATGGAAAGTACTCTATTCATAAAGTATTTACTCAAATTCCAGTTTTGCAACTTTCTTTGAGGCCTATAGGAGCCAAAAGGAAAGAAACCTGATGCCTAGGGAAGAAAGGAAGGTTGGAAAGGGCCAAAATCATAATGTAATTAAAAAGTCCATCAAGCAGAAAAAGGTTTGAGAAAAACTCATAGACTTTCTGAATTTTTTTCTATGTAACAAGTATAGATAAACAGATCTACATGGTAAAGGTATGATGTGTTACTATTAGAGCTGCATCCAGATGATGTAAGCAGCTTCTTCTGGAAGCTCATTGAAAGTTCCAAGCAGGTCTCCATTGCTGACAGCTCTCCAGAAATCCCTGTTGTCGTGGGGGAGTGAGAGCCGTGCTAAAGCACAAGCCAGAAATGTGGTTTTCTGCAGTAACTGCCCTGTCTGTGAATTTGTTTTCTGACATGCTCATGTTTGATCTGATGCATGATATCCAGGTTATCTCACATCATATACACTGTAGGATTCACAATCCATATTTCTTCTGTTTAGGGTCCCAACTGAGAGTCAGCCCAAGTGCCATTTTATGATGTATCCCAGTGTTGCTGTGGGCAAACCAGGCACTCAGGCTGGTGCTGCTGAGAGCTGGGTGATGGATGGGACCTGGCTGGGGATATTTTCCCTTGTATTTTCCTCTGATGTGTTTGTGACCTGAAGGAAGTGATAGAGGAGTTTGTATTGAAGGTCTGGATTTCAGGCTCTTGTCAGCTGCAAACCACAGGTGGTTTATGTAGGAGTGGGGAGCCTTAGGAGCAGCCTTGGAAAAGAGCTGGATCAATGGCACAAGGAAGTAAGCTGGAGGTAAAAGCATGCTGTGTTTGCATACATGGTGTCACAGTGTTGGCTTACTAATGGGAGGAGGTCCATAAGGATAGCCAAGGCCTGGAGCAGCACGTGCCAGGGAGGTTGGCACGCTGTGGGAACTCATCCTGTGTGGGCACAGCTGGCATTTGGGAACAGAGAATTGTTTAAAGGAAGGAAATGAGTGACCATGGAGAAAGAGTGGAGCACCAAAGAAGGAGGTGCTGTAACTCAGTGTCATCCTGCTCATGTTAGGAATGAATTGGGGAAGGAGGACACACAGTGCCCCTGCTACAACCATGCATGATCAGTCCCAGCGTATGAAGCTGTGCATAGCAGCAGAGCAGGTGAAAGAAAAGCAGATAAAAGTTTCTTTCAGGTCCTGAGAACAATGGAAATGGAAAAGGGAAGGAGAAGTGATAGGGAAACATACTAATGAGGGATTCCATTTTGATATGTTGCATCTTAGTGTTTCACCTGGCAAATCATAAGAATAATGATGTTCCCTTGCACTTACTCATCTGAGTGCTTGAGTGGCAGGAGATAATTGTTATATTTGGAGAAAAACTTAGAAAGAAAACATTTGTACCTCTATATCTATTTTACTTTCTTGCTGTGTGGGGAAAAGGATTAAAAGTTTTTTATCAAAAATGTTATTGAATGAAAGATTCAAAATGATGAAGTGCTGGACTATGAAAACATGATTACTTAAAACTGGTGTGACTGGACCTCTTAGCTTAAATGTAGCGTGTCATTTCAAAGGCACTAAAGCCAGATGGATAACTTGCCCCAGATGTTTAGATTCAGTGGAGCAATCACACATGGTGTTTTGAACAAAGTTGCCTATACCCTAATAATGGTATTTTGTGAATAATACTGTAATTTCAGACACCTTTCTTGGTCTGTATTCTTTACATTAATAAATTGGCACCCATGGCAAGCGCAGTGTTTGTCAAACTAGCTTCAAAACCTTAATGTATTGCTTTCTTGTTACAGTGACTTGAAATACTTGCTTTGTTTCTTTAATGAAATTAACAGCTTGTTGAGAGCTAAGGTTGCATGTTGTATTCATAATCAGTTTAATTTATGCAGAATATTTTATTTTCTGTCTTTCTTTCATTTTGGGGGGCATTTATATATTAACAGAATTTCCATTAACTCCTGCTGTTTATTCTTTACCCTTAAGCTACAGCTCTTTGTTGTAGCATCTCAGTGTTGACCCTGGAACCAATTACTGTGTATAACATTCAGAGGATGATGAGGCTTATTCTGCAGCTATTGTTTTCCAGTAGTCCTGGTGTACCTAATTCTTGTAGTGCAGTAGGATAACTCTGTTTAAGAACTTTGTTACACTACCTGGCCAAAACCAATAGTCAAAGCAATAAAAAACAGCCTCCTTTGCCAGTCTCTTGTTTTACAGTCCCAAGAGCACAGCTGGGAAAGCTGCAGTGTTCTTCCTGCATTTGGAGAGTCGGGATGTTCTCCATTAGTTTTGATATCTGTCGCTTCCCTGGAAGTGAGTGCATGTGTAAATGTGATACAGATGTTGTATGAAAGCTTAATTGTGCCTCTCTTTACTTTAAGCTTTGGCGCTTTTCTCTTTTGACACCCACCCTCCCACCCCAAAAGGCTTTTCCTGAGAAGAGAAGGGAAACTGTTTTCCCATTCCTCTCTTACTCAAGAGTTAATTATATTCTGCACTGTAACTACACCTCAGCAAAAGCTGAATGGAGAAACAAGACTCCTCACAAAAAGGCGGAAGTTTTTAGGCGAGCTTAGATTTTCCGTTCTTCCTTAGGACTTAGAAGTCCTTACTGATTTCAGCCAAAGGAGGAAATCCCACCCTGAGGTTACGTTTCATCCATGGGCTTTGTTTCTGAGAGAGCTTAAATCTTCACGTTTGGTTGCAGGTTGTTGACAGCCAACTTGGTTAAGTTGTCACAGGTGCAACTGTAAGCAGCCAGCAGGAACTGAAGAAGCACGGGTAATCCCGCTTAGGAAATCCCCTAGTAGCTTGGTGCTCCCTTGAAGCAGAACACCAGAAATACAGTTAGTGGCAGTTAGGGAAAAAAAAGGAAGAAAATAAATCCTTGCTCATGAATCAAAATTAAAGCAATATGCACTTCTCTAATTTCTGGGGTTACCACGTTATCCCTGCTCTTGTTATTCTTCTCTCTGGACTCCTGAAAACAAAGAAGAAATTGCTTGATCATTTTCTTTAACTAATACTGTACTCTGGTTCTGGGGTGCCAGATATGCAGTCAAACTGGATGAACCCGTTTAATTTTATTCTTCTGTATTTATTTCTGTGAGTGCCTTTTTGCCCGTTGAGTTTTCATGCTTTCACAATCACCAGTGTAATCTCTTCCCTCTTTGTTTGCACCCCCCCAATCCAGCAAAATGAAACAAGCCATTTTTTCAAGATGTCTGAAACCCAGCTTCTTTATATTATCAGATAAGCAATAACAGTCTCATAATTTTGATTAATAACTGTAGAATAGATTTTTTTTAAATTTTTTTTTTTTAGTTACCTGAATCACGAGCTAATGAGATCGTCAAAATCCGGTTCTAAACTAACATGGGTTGTGACCTATGTTTGTGGAAGAAAATTAATTGAGCAGATCTGAAACAATTTTGGTGTTTGTTGTTTTTAGGGTTTTTTTTCCCAGAAGATGAGCTTCCTGTCTCTTTCTAGAAAAATAGTTAGCTTTTATTGGGAGGAAGTATGTGAAATGCATTATTTGATATGTCATTTAAACCAAAAAAACACAGCAACCTCATCTTGTTTATCAACTTCTGCTGGTCAAAAATACGTGGTTTTAAATTTTATTTTTTCTTGTATCTTTTTAGGACATGGCTTCCATTTTCACAGAATTATAAATATGGGGGTTTTATTTCTATTAGAAAGAGGCAGAGTCACAATGTCGCAGAATCATTTTCAAGTGGAAAGCTTGGCAAAGTCCCCAAGGGAAAAGTAAAAGAGAACTTTAAACAGGGATCAAAACAGAGAATTAAGGAGTAGATAATGGTATATATGAGAACTGTGAAAGTGTTAATGACCAAAATCTTCCAGAAGGATTTCCCACTGTGTATTAGCATTTTCAAGCATACAGCTGTGTCTAATTACCTAAAACTGATGCTCAGTGCAATTAATGCTGCATCTGAAGAGCCAGGTAACAGGGCAGCTGACCATCTATGGGAACAAATAACCCAATATCTGTGCAATCTGGGCATGTAAAAGCACGAGGAGCATATTCAGATGTTCACAGACCTTTGCAGGCCCAGCTTCTGAGCCAGTGCCATTCCCTGCCTTCAGACTGGACACAGATGCATGGAAGTCAATGGAAAAAGAGCAGAGAGAAAGCCAGTCAGTCAGGAGCATAGTATCTAAAGTTCTGGGAAAACATTTCTAGATTCTGTTTCAAGCCATAAATAAAAATAATCCAGCAAATAGTTACTGCAAAAATAGAAGCAATCTGACTTTTTAAAATTTCTGAACAGCTGATATCATGACCCTGTATTCTTTGTTATTTATGGAAATCTGTTACTTGCCAGACTGTGAAAATGGCTGCCTGCTTGTATATATATTATTTTTGAATTGCTTATAAACCAGCAGCCACATTTTCACTAAAAGCTTAATAAAATATGAAAGATGGAAAAGACAGCATCTCTTTATTAATACCTAGATATGAAACTATTTCAATACTTTAAACATTCAAATAATTTGTGTGAAACAAAAAGGCTGGAAAAGCTTTCCCAAATAAATTACTGTCATCAAAGCTTTTTCTATATGAGGCTCATATTTCATCTCCAGGCCTAGCTAAAAAGAACAGAAATACATGATCATCACATAATTAATAAATTACTCCCTTCTGATGGTGTAGTAATTTTACTAGACTTTCTTTAAAGTGCAGTTAGTTATTTTCCTACATTATGAAGTTTGTTTGAGCTTAGTATCTAGTAGTTTGCTCAGCTGTTGTAAGGCAAAACTAATCTTAATAACTGATTTGCTAAATGCTGCTGTTTGTATTTGCCTGTCCATGTTAAGTATTGCATGGACATTTAACTATCTGAGAAATTAGGTGGTAGCAACGGAGTTAAGTGAGTGATGAATTACTTGTTTGCTATCAAATCTGTTTCCCTCTGTCTTGTTTTCACCTCACCCTGCCTCCATACCAACCGCTCAGCCAATTCAGCTGTAAATTTCTCAGTGGAAACTATGCAGTCTCTTCAACTGCCCTGTGTCCAAACCAGTGTTTCAAACCAAATTCCAGACTTGCTGTATTCATAAGCGTTGGGAGTGGAATAGCTGAGAGTCTGACCCATCAAAAGCAGCCACTGGCTGTATATGTGAAAGGTGTCTATAGCCTGACCACTACACACAAGCTGTGGAACAAGAGCTTGGTGTGAGAAAAATGTTTTTAAGTGAAGATGGGAGTGGAATTGAGTTTTGCTGTTTACAGGAAGCATGAGAGAAGAGGCTCTCCTGGTGTGTTCAGGCAAGGATATTAATTAGTTTCTGGTTGAAATATGGCTCCACTGAGTTGGTGGAAAGGATGAATGGCAGGTTGTGAAAAGTCTAGTATAAAACCAGTGTTACTGATCTCGGAGTCTGCAAGTCCGAAGTACGCAGCCTCCAAGAGTCAGTCAAAATAAACAAAATTTATCTCTGGGTAAGAAAAGATGGAGGTTTGCATTCTTCAGGCTGGTTTCCTAACAGGCTGAACTGGGGAGAGGATGGCTTTTGGCAAGGAAAGCTTGAGTTTGTCAAAAATACTGTAGCATCTTTTTGCTTCTGTCAGACAGAACCTTAAGAACTGTGCTGTCTACAGAATATGTACTACTACTTTGCCAAAGCCCAAACAGGTTTTTTGACAATCCTTATGCTTCCAGTATACCCTGACCTGCCTTATATGCAAAGAGAGTGCCTTAAGGCTGGTGTCTAGACAGAGCCTTGTATTTCAGCAAAGGGAATTAAAAGTAGGCTCTGATATCCGTAAATTTGCAGAGAAAACTACTTTGGCTACCTGCCTCTTAATTAATTGGAAAAAATGTTAATTTTTTTTGTTGATTCCTAGGATGTGCAAAGCTAGGGAAGGCATTCCAGGTGTTGCTTGTCAGAATATAACTATATCATGGCTGTTTCAAATGCCACTGCTGAACTGCTGTTGTAAAGATTAAAAAGTGGGGCTGCTGTTTGTAGACGATCCTATTCCATGTCTCAGGTGTCATTGTTGTGAAGGATTATTCTGCCCTTAAAACCATACAAAGGCAGCTCAGTGAGCTTGACCTTAAAGCTAAAATGAAATGGTGATCTGTTCTTCACCCTGCAGGATGGACTGGGAGAGTCAGGACGGTGATTCTTCAGTTCAGTCATCGTGAATTGCAAGTAAACAAACAAGGCACTAGTTAGTAGGACTATTTGTAGTGAGTAGATGCTTATTTGGTTTATTAACCTTGCTCCAAATTTCCAAGGTGTGCTGTCATTTACTACCATTAGAATTGATATGGTCATGGAGTAAGTCACTTGGGTAATGTCTGTGTCAGGGTGTAGGTCATGTTGCAAGTCTTAGTTCCTCAAACACCCAGTGTATTCCGAAATATAGCTATTCCTGGTTTATTATTTACTCATTTTAAAAGTAACATCAAAACTTTGTTCTATTATACAAAGGTTTTTTACTCTTTGATTTTAGTTCAAAGTCAGTTTGCCAGGATGAGACATAGTGGATGCTCAGTGCAAAATATCTAAGGGAGTGTGAGGCAAGTGCACTTCCCAGTCTTCAACTCAAACACGCTTAAAGCTTCTCAACTTTTTAAGAGATTTAAGACTGAAACCTCAAGTTCAGATTTGCCTTATGGATTTTATTCTTGGCAATAAATTGTACAAATTGGTATCTAGGTGTATATATGAAATGCTGTTTTGCTGGTTCACAAAGAGTAGTGTTTTAGGTCTCAGAAAAATTCAGCTTTTGCATTCCCTTATAACTGCTTGCATCATTGAAAATAGTTCCCTGTAAGTGCCCCTCTATCCTTCATCTGCAGTGCTCTACTGTTGGTGAACAGCAGGTTTAGAGTTTTGACTAATAGGCTGGGACTCAGATGGATGACCTCTATCAATTATTCATGATAGATCTGAGTAGCCAGTGTATAACACTGACAACATTCATACCTTTCTACTGTAATATGAACTGTAAACGATACAGTGATTGATAGACTACAGATGACCCTTGGTCATTTTTATTAATTCCTGTTGCTCAGTTCTGTAACCTGTTTCTCATTGCTTAAGCTATGGAGCTACTGTGTTTTTAAAAACTCCAGCTGTCCGGAGCTAGGAGAGGCTCTGAATTTGCTGGTTTTTATACTTATGTTCTTCGGACTAGTTCTCTTTCTTTTGAGATTACTAGTTGTAGCATCGAGGATTTCAGTGGGATCACAGCAGGCTTCTTGTACATATTTAAAATAGTATTAGATGAATGAAATATAAGATGGTTGGAGGATTCTGTGCTGTGCCTGATGGTGAGTAGAAGTGAGTAGAGCTACGGGAAGGGGAGTTGTCAGCAAAAGCAGAGAAAGAAGTGTTGCTTGCCCTTTGCTAGTGGACTGCTTCTGTTTGCCTTGTAGGTTAACACGAAAAGAAGGTCAGAACAATATAAGGGTTGAGGTGTTCTGCTTCTTAACTGCTGCATAAGGGAGTTCCATTGTATAATCCTACATTACACATACTGTGCTGTGATGAGCCTCAGATGTAAATTTGGAGTTGAGAATAAGCTGAAGCTTTAGGAGCATTTAAATCGGTTTACTCAGGGTCTTACTGGAGAAGTGTTTTCTGAACTCCAGAATGAAAAAAGGCTCCTGAATTTGTAATTTCTTTTGCTTATGGAGTAAATTGCATATAAGCACAGTAATTTGTGTTTTTGCAAATTTGTTTGAGAAGAGCTGTAGGTAAAGATCTGCAAAATCAGTTCTGCATTTAAACATGCTGCTTACCAGGAGTTCAGAGAAAGGGTCTGATTAGAAGGCAAGAATACAGTTGAGTGAGACTTGGGAGAAATCAACACTGGCTCCTGTGCTGAAAGACAGAAGGTGATGGAGAGAACTCCTAGTTTGTGACAGCATCCAGAAGTGACCCAGAACTGGAAGATAAGCAAGAAATACCTGTTTCCCAGGAGACTTAGATGCACTCTGCATTTCAGGTTCTGCCAGCAGAGTTGTCTGTGTTAGATGTGTTAGGATTAGAACAGCGTTACCCCCTGAGCCCTGTGGGTCTGGGGAAAGGGGACCCCAGATGCAGATGCAGCAATGCCAGCCAAGTGACACTCCAGCTGTCTTTTGTGTAGAGGAGGGGCCATAACCACACAAATAGCAGTCTTGCCATGGTGTCTCCATCCATGCTGGCAGTCCTGTGGATGTCTGGTTTTGGCTGCTGGCACGGATGTAACCTTGGTACGCTTGGTGTGAGGGTCCATGCATTGACACCCCTTAAGATCTGTGAGCCATGGCTTAGTGAGGGATGACAGGAGTGGTGGTGACTTGCTCTGTAATGGCAGCTACACCACAATTTCCTTGCAGGTGAGGGTGCTCTTGTACTCGGGGTTTGAGCAAGAGGGGAACAAGAAGTGCTTGGAAAAGCGGCACCCTGCTGCTTGTGCTCACAAGTTTGCTTCAGTCACAGGCATTAAACCAGAAATTCTCTTCCCTTCAGCTTCATTCCCGGGAA
>NW_005054311.1:9158257-9165648 GCF_000277835.1 Geospiza fortis
GGGAAAGAGCTGTGGCAGGCTGTTGCTTTATGCACTGCAGGCACTCAGGAGACTGTACCTGGTGTATTAGGTTACCAGGCAGACCTGCTGGCACACCTGAATCATGATCCATGTGTCTGGCCTCCCCCAGCAGCCCTAGAGTGTCAGGCAGCTTTCCCCAGGGAGCACCAATCCTCGTACTCTGCTCCCTTGAATTTCCTGTGGGTCTTCAGTGTAGCTGAAAGCAGGACTGTTCTCCACTCACCAGTCCACCTTAACAGAGCTTTACTAGCCAACATATTTTGTTGATCAGTGTGATTCCAACTCTGCAGCAATATGTAGACTAACCAGATGGAGGCTTGTACCTCTTGTGATTGTAAAATTAACCAGAATCATTGATAGTTACGAGAGTGATGACGGAGACCCAGGCGCTGTCAGAACAATGTGCTTTGAGGCATGCTTAAATCTGTTAGGACAATATTTCATGTTGCTGCGTGCTCAGTGCACAATTCTACAGCACAGCGAGGCGCGTACGCCTCGCTCAGCTCCGAGGGTGGATAAAGGATGAAGATTGTTCACTACTGAATTTGACTCAGCAAAGAAGGTGCAGGTTCCACTCCATTCAGAGGCATAGCCAAGAAATTTTAGCGTGTGACTGGATTTTTGGGTTTTGTTTATTTTTTTAATAGTCCTAACAAGGATTTTCTGTCTGAATAAAACAGTTTTTTAATTGGAACCTAGTGTGAGAACTTCCAGGGAATCAGTGAGAAATTTGTAAGAAACAGCTGGAAATAACAGTGGAGAACGCAGTGCCATCTCTATTCTCTTCCTGCCACACAGCCCACAGGCCTACTGTAGTTCCCTGTTCATTTACATCAGTGACTAAAGGACCTATTTAAATGAATGAAGTTAATGAATTAATAAATGCAGAACGGGGGAGAAACCTGCATTACAAAAGGTACTTTGTTCTTAGATGCTGAGAGTAAGAGTTGGGCTTGATATTTCACAACAGAGCTCTGACTGCTGTTTGCTGCATTTCCTAATACACCCCTGGTAACATGAGATTGCACCATAGATTCCTCCTATTAAATGGTTATTCAGATGTGTTGTGCTACCGGCAGCTTTTTGCTTGCATATGAATTATGAGGTGTTTGAATTAGCAAAACGTGGATTAGCGGAGTTTTTTGCTTTGCTACTGGTACTGCAGACACTTTAGCCATTTTTTCGTCAGATACAGTCATTCTGTGCTTGAGCTTCTCAAAATAATGCCTGCTAGTGCCTCTGTAATTAAACATCTGTCAGGCTTTTAGAAATGCCCTATGGGTTTTCTTTTTTGGGGGAGGGGGAGACAAACCCCTGCTTTTAGGGGGAAGAATGCTGTGTGTGTAACAGCAAAATATATTTTGTTTCAGCACAGGGCCAAACTCGGGAGATTAGCAGCTTTCTTCTCCGTTTTGGCTGATGTAAATAAGCAGTAAATTTATTGAGACATCCGGCATGAAACTGGTGTGAGAACAGAACTTTGGGCCTCGTGTGGCAGCTTGAGCAGATGGGTGCTTCTTACTATTTCTTAAAAACTGAAATGACAGGGAGATTAGGGTTTAAAAATCACAGCTTCTGTCGCATGCATTAATTAAAGGGTTTTAGTATAATAATTCTATCTTATTGTTCTAGAGCATACGCTCAGCTACTTTCAATTTTTAAAAGTACTCGTCCTTTCTCTGGGAGCCACGGCTGTTTGTTCAGTTAAATTCCTTCTGATTAAAGCTCCCTGAATAGTCATTGCCTTCATATACCAAGACCAGCCCTGTTTTCTCTATGCTACGCTGATAATGGGGTCACTGGGAGATTTCTGAATTGCAAGTTCTAACTGAAGTTTTATAGCGCTTCAGGGATGCTTCACTGCTCAGCACAGTCTGATGAGCCTCAGAGTACTGTTGGAGCACTTGGGGCACTGGCTCATACATTTCTATTCCTGACTTGTTTGGCTCACAGGGGGAACACTGAAGAAATTTTGGTGATTTCCTGTCAGGTCCAAAATATCATCATCCTTTTCAATATGGAAAGATGTTTGAACCCAGTGACTGCAATGATCCAACAGTATTAGCATTTTTCTTTTTTTTTTTTTCTTAGATATGCCTGCAGTAGCCTCTCCTTTACTACTTCTTCCCTGCAAAATACAAACCTGCAGATTTTTCAAATCTGAAAATGGGGTGTATCAAGAGTAATGATGTCTCAGCAATGTAGGTGGTTCTCCTCTGGAGTCCCAAACTGATGAGTCGTGACAAGGTTGCTTAAAGAAAAAGGCCCTTAAAAGTAACTGCCATGCAAATTTTATTTTAAAATGTCAGCCCTATGAATACTGTGGATCTGTTACTGGTTTTGCTTCTTCCAGCAAAGCTTGACATTCCCTGGAAGAGCAGATGTTCGTGGAATGAACTCCTTCTGGGGAATTAACTAATTAAGAAGGTCGAGCTTCTGCGTTCTTCCAAACCGTGTATCCCGAGGCTGCAGTGTAGTGTCAGGGCTCTTTCTTGGCAGTGCTTGATAGAACACGTAGGTTGAGAATGGGTGAAGACCTGTATCCGTCTGCCAGGCTGCTGATCTGGTGTTGGAGTTCAGCAAAGGAAAAGGAAAAGAGCTGCTAGTCCAACAGCTTTCCTGTTTTCCCTTTAAACTGATCATCAAATGTAGTGGAGGTGGCATCCATTTCCAGAAGTTTGCTGGAGAGCCTGTCCTGGTACCAGTTCAGTGAGTGAGTAGGCAGACTTGATTTATGCTATCTCTGGCCAGTATCGCTCATAGACACAGGCTTTGCATCTGGGATATGCAGATACTGTCATCAGCTCTGAGATTAACTTAGTGATGACTAGTAAAATGATGATTCTTCTCTTTCTCGCTTTCTGTCTGTTTTTTTTTGTTTTGTTTTTGTTTTGTTTCTTTTGTTTTGGTTTTGTTTTTTAGTTTTAATTTTTTTTTGGCCAAGTTGGCAAATGCCAATCCCAGCAGTTGGGAGCAGAACCTCGAAGGAGCAGAGTTTGTTGTTCTTTGCCTCATTAAGTGCTGCAGCTGCCTGTAACGAGCTATTAAGCTGTTAGAGCAAGCTGATCTATCTTTAGACTGTACTGACCCATTATCACCCCTAGTCTTCATGTCTTAGAGGACAGGCCACATCAAGTGATGGATTTTTTAGATCCTCTTAGATGCAGGAAGGAGCTTGGTTAGAAGAGGTAGGATGACACCCACCTGCAACAAGACAACCATGGTAAAAAAGGGGCTGTTGTTTGTCTGTTTCCAGCTTTGGGGGAATGGAAAACCTCCTCAGAGGGAGTTTCAAAGAAAAGGTGAGAATTGTTCAGTGGTGACTCTCCATTTTGAGGCTGCAGCCATTTCTTGCACAGAGAGTCTGTGGAATGGAGAAGACTGAATTGGCAAGGATTTGAGTTTAATAAGACTGGCAGAGGGATAGAGAAACCCCTCACGACCCCTCCTTGTGCCTTTCAACTTGGATTATAGAACCCGTCAGCCCAGAATTTAGAGGCAACTTTAACTGAGCTCATTCATTAAATTTCTCATACTTTATTTTAAAAATATAGAAAAAAATTCATGAGAGCTATCTAAAATGAGTCTGAGATCTAAATGTGTTTATTTTGAAAGTATTGTTTGTAGCAGTGTGATACTATAATACTAAAACTACTGCTTTCCATAGAAAATAATTAATTTTTTGTGATTCAGTAATGTTAGACAAAGTATTGCTTTGTTTTTCTGGGGTTTTTTTCAGCCTAGTAACAAGATGACTCAGATAGTAACCTGGATAATTAGGTTACATAGAAACAATCTCTATTAAAAATATAGGTTTATGTTCTTAACATTACAGCTTAAATTTACTATCAGCAGCAGTAGATCAATTTTTAACCAAAATAGGATATGCATAAAAAATTCAGCTCAATTTTAAAGGCACTTCTCTTTGTAAATGCAGGAGTATGACACTGCAATAACATTTTTTAGGTAAACCAAATGAAGAGATTTTTTAAAGAGCTGCTGTAGCACTTACATTTTTGATTTGTTTGAAAATGAGGATTGTACTGTACCACAATATTGAAAGTACTCCACAGTCTTAAAAGTTTTATGTTTTGTCTGTTGAGAGGATTTCCAGGGTAAAACTGTACGTCACTTTGAAGTCCAGCTACTAAGCAGCAAGAAAACATTTAGCATAGTGCAAGTGCCAGTAATACTCAGCTGTATGAAATTCACAGTAGTTGAAGTCTGAATTTTATGTTTAGGTTAAGGGAGCATGAATTTCTCAGGCAAGAGTTTCCACCTAAAGGAAGTTTTCCAACTTTGCCTGAGTACAAATACAGTGCACTGAAAGCATAATGAAAACTGAGAAGAACTAAAGAATGGGGTTCAGGGATGTTGGGACGAGGAAAAAGGCAAGGGCAATGTAAAGGGCTGTTTGTTTATTTTAAATATACTTTTTTTTCATAATGACTATGACTTTTCTTGCCTTACATAGTTACTCTGAGCTTCACTGCAGCTAGTTAACTAGATTCAAAAGAAGAAATAACCAAAAGAAGGAATAGGAGTTTACAAACTGTGATGTAAATGCTCAGTTGTAGTAAATGATGAGGACTAGATCTGCTGAGGAGTTAGGATCAGCAAGGCGGTTTTCAGTGCATTACATCTTCAAAACTGGAAGTGTACCAGCTTATTAAGTTCTTTGTCCTGGCCAGGGTAGGTGATGAAAGAGCCACAACTAAAATTAACACAGAGGCTTCTGTGTGCAGAGCTGAGTCAAGTAGAGGACAAATCTTCTCAGTTAGTTGGAGCTGAGACACTCTCACTTCTGAGCAGCAATGCTCCTCCTCCAGAGGATAGAGAACTTTAATCTCAGAGGGACTGAACAACTTTCTCATGGTTGTTTATGGGACTAAAGTATGTAGTAAACCCAAAAACTGTGGGTTGGAATGTCTTTCGTTGTCTTTAACTACAAAACCATCCACCCTCTAAGTTTTTTTTCTTGTGAAGCAGAGAATGGAGCAAGACAGAAGGACAGAGAAAGAGTATAAATGACTAGCAAGAAGGATATGTTCAGAATATACTGGAAGGGTGTGGGGAAAAGAGGTCCAGAAGACATGTTTATAGTTGTGATAAAGGTAAAAGGCATTTTACCTAACCAATGAGCTTTTTCAGAGGCTAAAAAAATACAGAAATACAGCCGTGAAGATTGTAAAGGTAAAGCCCTTTAGTGGAGGAGATTGAAAAGTTGACTCAGCTTCATAGTTAGCAGAAAGTGAACTCTGAACTCTGTATGCTGCTGAAAAGGGTGGCTTTCACACCTGTGACCCTAAATACAGACCTGGCTTATCTGGAAACCATGCCAAGGATTACCTTCTCATGGGAAGCCTTCTTGCACAGCCCAAAGAAGATGAAAGGAGGTACCTCATAGTGCAAAATTTCTTAATTATAGACAAAAGAAAACTTTAAAGGCTCTTCAAGAAGAAAAAACAAAAGACAAAGGGAAGGAGGAATTGTCAGCAATGAACTTGGGAAAGCCAGTATTTCATCAACAAATACACAAAATTATGTCAGAACCTTGGAAAGTCCCTGGTAAACTCAGTGCTCATTTATGCTCTTATATTTTTCAGGGAACTTTCATTCTGAAATAATGAAGGAATTATGTGAATTAACCTTAAATCTTTAAATCAAGTCAACTTTTTTGAGAATTTACTTCAGAAGTACTGCTTTTTATAAAACTTTGCAAAATATCCTTAAACTGCGTGTTCTGACTTGGCTGCTGTTGTTTTTCATTCCCAGATAGTGAAGTAGAAAAGTGAGGCATCAGGTGTGGCATCAGGGAAGAGTCAGTGGTTTGCTCTAATTGTTTCATAAGCTGGAAGTGAAAACAAATGCCAGAGAAGCCAAGTGCACTTGGGTGCCCAGTGGCAGAGAGTGTGCAGTTCTGCAGAGCATGATGAAGTGTGCTTGTCTTCTGGAAGCTATGCCTTGTGAATGGAAGCATATGAAGTATGTTTTAATGTTATAAAGTAGGAATACCCAAAATCTTGCATTGCCTCAAAAAATCTAGGCCTTTATTTCAGCACTCCTTCCTCTAAAGAATTGATTTTTTTCCCTGAGAATAGAGTTGGCTTCATTTATCGTTCTCCTGGTCTTTGTCTTAAGTTGAATTCAGAACACAATATTGAGCTTCTTCCTTGCTGCATTTGGCAAAATCTGAAGTTTTCGTTCACGTGCACTCTCCAAGCATTTTGAATTTAATAATGTGTTGTTGCAACATCTTTAATTTGCCCTTCTGCAACCACAAACCAGCAGTCTGGAGTAGTTTAGAACTGACCTGGTTGCAGATGTCATCTGCCGTCTCCACAGATACCTGTTTTCTTGTGCAAGTTACTGCTTATTAGTTTACTTCCCTGTTAGCTCTAAGTGAAGCTTCTCCCACTAGCAGAGCACTTTTTTAATTGGCAAGAATGTTCTCTCAATTAGCACTTGGCAGGCAGAGGTTTTTGCATTTGTGAGGTCTTTGTATTCTCTTCTCCCGTGTTTCTCTGTTTTCCCCAGTGGCTTTGCTAGGAAAGTTCAAGCCATCCTTTCCTGTGGAAAGGAACATGTGGGCTGATTACCGTGCATCAAGGAGGACACTATGGGAAGAAGGATAGAGGCTGGCATTACCTCATCCTACTGCTGACCACCCAAACTTTGGCCTGTTTTGACAGGGATTTTTTTTTACATAGTAGGGGCAGTGCACAAAAGTCAGAACAGCTCTGCTGGAGGTTTTGTCTCCCTTAAAATGGATGCCTTTCCACCATCTGCAAACATGGTGCTTCCCTGTAAAGTCATCTATATTAACCTGTTAGGAACTATTTAAATTAAGAGAATTTTGGTTTTTATATATATACACACACACACACACACACATATATGTATATACACATACATATATATATATATATATCTCTAAAATACAGTCTGTAATTACCCCCCAAGTTACTGGACTCACCACAGCTATATTTTTGTGATAGTGGCAGACACTTTGACTTAGGCTGAGTTGAGTGTCATCATCAGCCATGTTAGCACACCTCAGTCCTGGAGGGAGCGTTTGCCACTTGATGGAGCATCACTTTGCCCCACATCTCTGTCAGGAGCCCTGCACTTGGTCACCAAAGGACTTGTGTACCCAATACACAAAGGTGGGATGACATGTATGAATTTGGTTATGAACGGCAGGGAATTTTTGGTGGGGATTTTTTTTTCCCCCTGTTCTTGTTTGTTTTATTTGTGTTGTTGGGCCGTGGGTGGGGTTTGGAGCGGGACGCTCGGGCAGCATCCGGAGCAGGTCCCAGCTGGAGACCCCGGAGGCGGCGGCGGCGCGCCTGCCTTTGGGAAGCGGCGCC
>NW_005054311.1:9165677-9215305 GCF_000277835.1 Geospiza fortis
CGCCACTACCACCCCCCCTCCTCTTCTCCTCCTCCTCCTCCTCCTCCTCCTCCTCCTTTTCCTCTTTCTCTTGCCCGGCCTGCTCTCCTGCTCAGCATCCCGCAGTTGCCCGGTGTCTGCTTGCTGCCGAGCCAGGGACTGACTTCGGCGTGCAGGAAAAGTGACTGCACCGTCAGTGACAGTGAGAATACCAGAGCTGTCTGCAGGGCGATGTCCTGTACAAATGGGTGTCCCTGGGCTCTTTGGGGAGCTGCGGTGGGGGCGTTGGTGGCAGGAGAAGGCTGAACGTGCTGCATATGGCAGTAGGTCCCTGGGTTGGGGTTTCAGCCGAGCACGTTACCTGTGTGCAGGTGAAGGTGCCAGTGTGAGCTCCGCAGCGCCGAGAGCGCGTGGCTGAGCTCCAGGGATGGATGCTGTGTTTGCTATGGATCCTCCCTCACAACGGCCTGAAGTCTCTCCAGAGGCTGTGTGTTCCTTTTGATTAAGGAACTGAAGCTGAAATTGGCTCGATGTGATCGATGTCTGTACATAAGGACTAGTTATCACCTGGATCTCGTGTGTAATCAGCTGTGCGGGTGGATTAAATTGCAGATTTAATGTGTCTTAGTGAATAGATTTTAAATTACTCTGACTTTGATAAGGATTTTCAAAACATTTTTATTTTTGTGACATTGGCTTAATCTGCATTTTGTCGGACTAAGCACTTCTTTATGTCATGGTCCTGGGAAGACATGCACACACACACACACACACTCTCTTAGTAAATATCTGGGCAAACATCTGTTTCGCTATGATTTTCTACTATTTAAGAATCTGAATTAACCAGGTTAATTTCTTAAGCCTGTTCTTCTGTAGACAAGTTTTATTTCTGTCTAGAAGCAGTCTTAAGGGGCCAGCTGTGGTTGGAATGGGTGGTGTCCTGCCATTCATTTGTAACAGAAGGCTGTGGGTAAACGATAAGGGAGTCATATTGGAGATCCGAAGGACTCTTTCTTGATTAGTAACTTAATCTTTCTTTTTTTTTTTTTTTTCCTGTGGAGTGTTATGTGCATAAAAACAGACCCTGCAATTGATACACGTCTGGGGCAGTGGGGTGAGGGTGGTTTGGTTACCTTAGTTCCCCTCATCCATCCCCAGTGCATCCACTCCCCAGCAGAGTTGTTCTCAGCTATCGTGTGCTGCTGGGAAAGCAGATGGCCTTCCTGAGCTTCCAAAAAATCAGGTCCCTGTAAGTCCTTAACACCAGGGAATAATTAACACGTGAACTCCTCAAGAGGAGAGGTGTCAGTACTGCTTCCTACAAAAATACACCAAGCCACAGCCCTTGCCCAGGAGCTGGTGCAGCTTATTCCTTGTTCCCAGTGAGATGCTCTTCCATCCTGCCAGGTATGCGTGTCTGAGCAGACAGGCTTTGCACTGAAACGTCAGACATCTTTCTGTTCAAGGACACCTCATAAATAACTGATCATCGACATTTTAAAATCTTCCTCTGTTAATCCCATGGCAGGCCCAGGGATCTTTCCTGGGGCTTGCTCTCAATATGGAGATGAGAGATGCCAGCGAGGTTAAGGGAGCCTCTCACCCAGAGTGGTGCTGCAGAATGCCGCAGGTACATGTGTAGAAATTCTTTTTTATCAAACCAAGTTTTTAAGTTGCCCTTAAATACACGTAACCTGCTCACTTGTAAGGAATGCAATAAAATGAGTGCTGGGGGAAGGAAATAAATCTGAAGTACTTTCCTGCCCTTCTGGATGTCTGTATTTGGTTGTTCGGTTTTCTGTTTTTAAGCCTTTTGAAAAGGAGAAATTCCAATTTAAGCCAGCCTGTGGCAGTGTTTTTCAGCATTTCTTTTGCTTCTGCTGCTTTTAACACTTAAGCCTTGGTGCTAAGTGGAAAGTGGAGAAGCTTCCTATGTGCTAGATGCAGTAGTTAGTTTCAGATTTAATAATGTTTTAGCATTTTCACACAGCTGTTATTAAAATGAGGTGGTGATATAAATAATCATGGCTCACAGGTGCAGAATTACTGTTTCATTGTCTCTGAAGCTTATTTTAAGTGATGTTTTTCTATTGCCACTTTTCAAATGGATTTGCTTTGTCTTCCCCATCCATCCTTTAGCATAACAAAGTTTCTATTATTTCAAAGATTCATTAAAACAAGTTTACAGCTGGTTCTTCTTTTTTTCAAGACATCTTTGAGATTCTTGTCTCCTGACCTTTTTGAGTTAGATGAAGCACCCTGGGATGATTCTCATCTGACTTCTTTCCCAAACAGAGGACTTCCTCTGTCTCTTCCACCAGAGTTTAATAGATGTTGGTATTTATTTGTTTTGTCTTTTAAATGACATGCTGAAAGTAATTTTTTTCCCTTTACTCATTTTTTCAGAATTGTAAGACTTTAAAAGGAAGAATGTAAGTGAACCCAGAGCGCTGGTGTTCTTGTGAGCTCTCAAATTTACCCCTCAGTATAAAAGGAATGGAGTCAGGAAAAATGCTAGAGCTCCAAATCCCTTTTAGAGCACATTTTGCCTGCGGACAGCTGCCCTTTCTGCTGCTGTGGGGTGGTGCTAGGTTCCAGCCTGCTTTGTCAGCCCTTCAAGAGGATTATGGAAGTTGCCAGTAAATGGCTGATGTCTTCAGTGATCTGCATAAGGCTGTCAGGGAGTTGTTTCAGGCCAGGTCTCAAGGACCATTTACTTTTCCGGAAGCGCCTTCCATTGTCCTTGCTACCCCAAGGGAGGGTAGTGGAAGGAAAGGGAAGGGGAAAGGGAAGGTGCTTTTGTAGCAATTAACCAACCTGCAAATACCCCTGTCCTGTGCAGTCAAAAGGGGCAAACACTGCCAATGCCAAGCCAGAGGCGGCTACAGGCAAGCTGGGTCTGGCACCTCCAGCCTCTTTTCTTGAGGCCTTTGGCTCTGGGCTGCAGCTTGTGTGCCTTTGGTGGACACACATGGACAGTGTCTGTGCTGCAATTCAGCTGCACTGGGCACTGAGTCAGTGCCCTTGGCTGAGTAGCCAAAGGCTGCCCTTGTGCCCACAGTCACATCCTCCTCAGGAGCCTTAGTTCCCTTTGGTCCATCCAGAGCAGGGCTTTTCAAATCAACTTTTGATCTTTCAGTAGCATAGGTCCTTCTTCTACCCTGAGGAAACTCCACAGGGCTTGGTCCCTCATCTCTCATGCCATGTGCTTGCAGCACCACATAATGGTGCTAATTATGACCAGCAGTGTCACACCTCACCAAGGGCATCCAGTTTCCATCCAGTTTCCAGTGGTGGTCAAAGAATCATAGCCTATGATCCAGCCTATGTCCTGGGTTTGATACTATGTAGGTCTTGCCCTATTCCAACCCTATTTCATTCCATTATCTTTTTAAAGTCTTCTTTCCTCTGAAAGCCAGAGAAACAAAAAGCCCAAGAAAGCGTATTTTCTGTCCAAGCACTGTGTAGCTACCAAATCTTTAAATCTGTCTAATGCTTGCAATCTAAGTTCCCCTTTCTGTTATGTGTTCCTGTATTTTTTGTGCACAGTAGAGATTCTCGACTGCCTTAAGTCTGTTAGCAGAGTCACCAGCTATGGTAGCGTGGCCTTCAGCAGGAGAAACAAGGTAAATTAGGTCATGCAGAGCTCCTGATTTCTGTGACTGCTGCCTCTGTTACCACGCTGGGCTTGCCGGCTGTGGCTGAGGTATTTCTGCAGAATGCTGGCTGACAGCACAGCTGTACCCTCTGTTTTTAGATTGAGTAGCTGTAGTAAAGGGCTTTATGATGTATGGCAGTACGCTACCCATGCTTAACAAATGATGGGAGAAATGAAATATTGGATGAGGAATGTTAAGCTGTATGGGACGGCTGCCAGTCCACAATCCTGGCCTGGAAAGCTTTCCTCCTTAATGCACTTGAAGGAAGATGAACAGGTGGTGGTCAAGAAGATGCTGTGGAGCAGACATTGTGGCAGATCTGACTGTTGGAATGAAAGGAAAAATCTCCAGGAGGATTTACAACTATTGTTGTAAATTTACAACTGTTTGGATCTATGTTTGGAGGGATTGTACAGGCAAGCTGCCACTTGCTTAAAAAAATCTGAGTCATGATTTTCCATCCTCTCTGTAAGTATTTTTGATGCATCAAAGCCAATTGCGCTTCTCTTCCTATGCCTTAAATTAAGAAAAGAACCAATACCCACAAAACCCACAACAGCCCTTGCCCAAACCCAGCTCTCAAATTTAATTATGTATCCTGCTGTGTTAATGGTCTTAGACCCTTTCTTTTTCCCCCATCTACCTGAACCAAACTTCACAGGCAGGGCCACACACAGAGAAATGTGCAGCAGCTACAGAGCATACTGGAGGTGTTCTGCCTAGGTTTTGGAGCAGTTCTACTGTGTTGCTGTTAACTCTGAAATTACGACAAAGCTGTGTTAGGAGTTAAATTGGTATCATCTGGCCTAATCGCTTCCTAATTTTGCACAGCATTCCAGGGGTTTTATATCCCATAATTTTCTTTCAGTATATTATAGCCAGCAATGTTTAAGGCAATGCTAAATTGTACCGTTCCGTTTTGGCAGGCAGTGCCTTCAAATGTGTTTGTATTGGTTTTGTGTACGTATTCCTCTGGCCCTTTATTTTACCCCAACTTTTAGGTAAGTACTTACCATTCCTTCACCTTTTCCAGGATCCAGAATGTAGCTGAAACAGCTCTCTGTGAGATAGGAAGACATCAGGATGCTCTTGAAGCTCAGAGGGCAAAGAGGGGCTGTGGGCCATGAGCGGGAAAGTCCAGTCCCAAGTCCCAGAGGGGGCTGTGCTGGGGATGAGAGCAGGATGTGGCATCAGGATGCATTAGTTGCAGCCTTGCTTTTTAGAACTGGTCAGACCAGTGTCCCCTGCCCTCAGCTGTAGATAAAAGACAAACTTCATTCTCAAATAGTGAAAGTCCCAGTGAAGTCTTCACTACCCTTGGGTCGATGCAATATGGATGGAGGGTGAAAAAGGCACTTAGAAAGGCTGTGATAACAGGAGCTACAGCTTCATCTGCAGATCAGTACGTGTTGTTTTGTGGGGCTTTTTGCCTGCTGCTGGGCAGAGAATATGCTCACAGACCTTTGTGAGAAATACATGGGTGAAAGGACTGGTAAGTCACGACTAGCTCTGCCAGCGCATGGAATTCCTGTGTACCATGAATGACTTACCAAAAATTTGTCACTATGGAGGTACAGAGAAATATGAACACTGAAAATGTTGTGTCTTTGGCACACTGCCAGCAGCATCCATTTTGCCCACATTTGCACTTTCACTTCATTGAGTGCCCTGCTGTGGATGCTTTCCTTCCATAAGCCCCATGTCTGTGTTGCATCTGGAAGGGCTGCTACCTGGCAGACAGATCCCAAAGCATCTGCCCTAGAAGAGGGTTTGTGTTTGGGATTCATTACAAAGCTTTTTGCACGTGATGTGCACTGGTGCAAAGCTGAGGGCGATGAAAAGATACTTTGCAAGAGGATATTGGAATAATTTGCACATAGAACTGCTGGTTCAGCCACTTGACGTTTGGGAGCCTTGTAGCATCAGTCCCCTAGATAACAACAAAGCCAAATAGTCTTAAGGAAAACATTGTAGCTGGAGAGAAAAAGTTCACTGTGAACTTTCAGGCTTGTTTTTCCAGTACCTAACAATGTGTACTTCAGTCTGAGAGATTTTGGACCTGATACCATTTCCAGCCTAGTTTCTTAGTTACTTTGTTGGCGCCTGTTCTCTTGATTATGCTTGAAATTCCAATAACCTTGCTGGCATTTGCATCTGGAGCTGTGCGGATGCTTTCAGACCTCCCTTTTGAGAAAAAAAAAAGTGATCTTGAAGTGTGACAAAACTCTGAAGCATTTCTGCTGTGTGGAGAAATTTGTAATTTTACTGAGCTAGGGAATACCTTGTAGAGGGGGGTCTTTTGTGTGCTGTACTGTTACTGTTCTCAGATTTCACTCATCTTAAAAGGGTAAATTTCAGATGTAATCACCTAAAATTTTTGTGCTTTTTTCCACTCACTTTGGTGACATTTCAGATTCTTTCTGAAATGCAAAACCAATGCACTATCTCTGATGTTAATAACATTAATAATCTAAAATAATTCAGAAATCTCAAGATGTGCAGTCCAGAACTGAACAAACTTTGTTATCTGATGGTCACCTATTCACGTTTTTTGCTGTTGGGATTGTAAGAGCTCTGTGGGTTTTGTTTTCATAAGCAGCAGGTGTCCTACTGGACAATGCTGGAGAGCTTAGTCAAATGGAGACTGGGAAGCATTGGAAGTGGTGGGCTTGGCTGGCCTGTCCTGCTTTTGTCCCCTGCAGTGTCCCCCAGTTCTGCAGGGGAAAGGAGATGAACAATGCAACGGGGTCCTTCAGCTGTTCGCACTCCTCAGGTTCGGAAGGACGATGCATTTGACAGTGAGGATAAAAAGTAACTTGCAGCTAAAGTGAGAAATTGCAGAGGGTAAAGTTAGTGAAATGAAGGAAAAGGGATTTTGAAATAAATCAGTACATTGTTGTTCTATGAAGGGAAGCCTAAAAAAAAAAAAGAAAAATTAGCTGAAAAATAGCATGGCCATAAAAAAAATTGAATTAAAGACACCAGCCGTTAGTCATATAATCATTGTGACAACAGCAGTAGTACTGTTTGGGAGGTAAATAGTATAAAAAATGTTAAATTTTGTTACTCTAGGGTGCCTGTTGTGCTATAGGAATATTATTCTTCAATTTGGAACTCCCACTAACATCATGTTGCTGCTGGTCACTTCCTTCCTTCTCTGAACCCTTGTATTGGAAGCACAAAAGCAAAAATCACAGATTGAGATGAGCAATTTACTGGGAACAGAAATGAGATAAAAAACCAAACAGAAACAATATTAATAATAAGAGGTATAAGACAAAAAAACTATTTGCACTGAAAAAAAAAAAGAAACCAGCAACAAACAAATACAGCACTTGTCTGGTCTCCAGGTTTCTCCCTTCTCCTAAGCAGTGAGAGAGTGTCCCTTTCCCCTCCACCCAGCAATGACCTGGGGTGGTATCAAATAACGAATAACATTAAGGTCCTGGCCATGTCCCCTCCCAGTTTTTACAAAAAATTAACCCTGTCCCAGCCAAAACCAGGACAGTGCCTAAAAAAAGTTAATTATTTTTTCCATCACATAATTGTTTTTCCACTCTGAGTCCAATCCCATCCTATCCTCCTTGCTTCCCCCCCTCCCCACCCAGAAAGCCAGAACAAATCAGCAGTTCTTATCTTTCTACTTGTGACATCATGGGTTTTCATAGTCATCATCCTTCCCCAATAAATACTTCATAGAAAGTAAAGAGTTCCCATCAGGATGCTTTGCTGCTTTGCTCGAAATTACTGGCTTTGAGTTTAAAAAGTCAGTGGGAAATCATTAAAAGTTAGATATTGAAAAGGAGAATGGGGAGACAGTGCAAACTTGTACCAAAGGGCTGCTACTTCTGATTGGCAAGCCCTTGGCCTGGGTTTGTTTGCTAAGGATGTATAGCATTGCTAGAAATGTATAGCTATTTTTGTGGAACTGTAGAACTAACTCCCCAACAACTAGCCACAACAAAAATAAGAGAAAAAATACTCAAAAGTAGTAAGAAAAAAGCAGTATAATATAAACCAGAAGTGTCTTGCTCATGACCAGATGAAGGCAGGACTTCTTAGGGCATCTGGGACTTGCTTTCCATGTGCTCCTGGGCTGTGGTGTGGGACAGCATTACTGTCTTTCCCTCTCTGTGTAGCTGAAGGGAAACCTCTGTGGGGCAGGGTGTGCTGTCTGACTGACAAACCATCTGTGTCAGCCAGCATCAAGAGCTGTGCTGGGCTTCTGCCCTGTTAAAAACCTCAAACCTCAGCCAGAACCACTCACTGTCGATTCTAAAATTCATTGGAGAGAAAGCAGGGATATCAGTTGATTGTGGTGCTGAGTGCCCCAGTCTAGTCCTTGATCTTTCTGTGAATTGTTGGGGGGCTCATGTAGGAGCCCCTCAAAACATCTAACAATGTGTAAAGCAAGAGGAGCTTTGCAGATGAGAAGCTGCATCTCCTATCAAAACAGCATAACTTTATTTTCCCAGTATGTCATTGTAGCATGTAGCCTTGTGCTGTCAGAAAACCTAAGAGGGTTTGTAGGAGTTGGCTCGCACCTCATCCCCATGTTGTCACCACGTGGGATCCTCTGAGTGGCAAAACTGGATCAGAAAACAGGGGTTTTGGTTTGCTGTGCTGAGAGAGCGAAGGGGAGGAGTAACTCATACTTTCTGCCTCTCTATGAAAAAGGTGGATTTTTATGTGTTGATAGTCCATGTTTTTGTCCATGCAGGGTTTACAGTCCAACTGGTGTTTCACTTCTTCCCTTGACATTTATTCCTCAAGCTGCAAATATCTATTATCTTTTTTTATTATTATTATTTCTGTATTTCTGTTAATCATGAGTTTTTCTGCATGCAAGTGTATCTGATTGTTGTTGATAGACTCCAGTGCTCAGGATGACATAATTCTTCTGGAGCTTGAACTCCTGGGGAGGCTGCAGACATTGGCCTATCATCCCTCTCTCTTCCCTCAGCCATGTGGGGAAATTCTTTGTCTTTATTTTCTGGGGGGAGGGGGCTTACTTTTCTGTGGCAGTTCTCTGAACTCCTTCTAACTTACCTGCATTTGCAGATCTGCAGAGATATTCTAGGGGCGTGGACTGTTTTTGTTGAACATTCCTTTCGCAGAACAAAAATCACCTGAATTTTGTGTGGCAAAACTGCTTTTTGCCTTTTTTCCCCTGCTGAGTCCCACTGTCTCATGCTTACTGTGGGCTTTTGCATAGTGCCCATTATTATGGTGTGTATATATTTATATAGATTTATTCTTTATATATGTTTTTCATATATTTTCTATATTCAAAACCCAGTGTGACCAGCATGGCCATTGTGTCTTCTTCAGAGGAATAGTTTTATTTTTGTTTTTATAATGTGTGCTTTTATCTCTGAAAGCTAAGCTGAAGAACTAGTACACTCATATTTAACTTGTTGTCTATTGTAACATCAGTTATTTTCAACATTGCTTCTTCCCAGATTTTGCCTTCCCACTGCATGGATTTTTTTGGATCATTTCCCTTCACTTGTCTTAGCCTGCTTTTCTTCCCCAGAATGAATCTCATTTGATTATTTTCAGACTGCATTTCTATTCTCTCTGAGTCCCTGTGCATTATTTCCTTGTCCCCATTATTTTTGCAGCTCCTCCAAATGTGATATTTCCTGGAGATTTAAGTTAGCATGCTGTCTAGAATCTCTTCTGGAGCATTAAAAAAAATACCAAGTGAAATAGGACCTAATACAGGTCTTTGCAATATTGCACCTTCTTCCCATGTTATCCTTTGCTTTTATCATGATTTATTTGCAGTCGATTTTCAAATCAAGCCACAGTATTCATTTCAAAGTGCAAATCACTATCAAATGTTTACTGAAAATCAAACACATCACATCTGCTCCTTTTCCTCAGACTCCTAGTGCTGTAACACTAGCCAGAAAAGGGGCCAATTTCTAGCCAGTTCTGCGCTTCTGAATAGAAATCACGATTTCATTGTCCTCAGCCTTGTAGCCTGGTTTACTTTATAGGAAGCCTCATGAATTAAAACAGCTGTGCAGCCCATTCTGAAGTTCTGTTTTGTGGAGAAACAGTGCTGGGAAGAAAACAAGTGGAGTTTATGCATGTGAGGGGAAGAAGAGAGAAGAGGGGATATATATGTGTGGGGAGAAGGGGAGTTGCTTTTATCTCTCTGTGTGTGAATAACTGGGTGAGGGCATTAGGTGTATTTCTGAGGAACTGCTCAAATCCCTGAATATTCTTATGTTTCTAGGCCATGGTTTTCATATAGTTAAGTGTTTTGCACTCTTCTGCTCTGCTTTCCCTGTGGCCTCTGACGCTGTTGGTACTCGAAGCTGCGCTGAAACTGGTGCTGGCATCAGCAGCCACCTCCTAGCAAGGCACCTTGAAAAATTCCTGTTCTTTAGCTGTTGCCCAGTTATCTGTCATACAGAAGAACTGTAACACTTCTCCTGTAGTAAGAGGACCTTTCTCACTCTAAAGTACAAGATAAAAACAGCTCTTTGGGGTAAGAAACAAAGGAATTGAGACAAAATATAAGGAGATGATGCAGACTGTGGGATAAAAGCGAGAGCAAGCTTAGCCAAGAACCCTTTCAATGGGGAGTAGTATGAGTTAACAGTCCCTGGAGATCAAGCAGAAGGCATCTCATTCATGGCTTTTTGCTTTGACCTGGCCATAATAAAATTTCAAAAGTTTCTGGTGACAGTAATGCCTGCACTGGGCTGATTCGAACAATATTTTATACCAGTGATTTAAAAGGATTATTAGTACCCCTTTTCATCTGGGGCAAGTAGCTGGGAGCAGGCAGAAATAAATTTAATATATTTTTCTAAAAAGACTTTACCTATATTTTTGAGTATGCTTACCATCTTCTCACGCTCTTGCCTGCATCCCCTCTTCCACCTGGCTTTTGTTACCTGCTTACTGCCTGGCCTGGACCAGCTGCCATGATGGGAAGGATGGCACGAGGCAGTCTGGGTGTTGAGATCTGTAGTGTTGGATCCCTGGTGGAGGGCAGGATGGGACTAGGGAAAAGCATAGGCTGTGCTTTGTAATGATAAGTCTGAGTTGGCCTGCACGTGAAAATTTTTCTGTCCAAATCTTGGGAAGTAGGGTATGGACGTGGGGTTTTTGTTTGTTTGGGGTTTTGTTTGTTCATTCATTTGTTGTTGTTGTTTTGTCTTTTTTTCTTTTTTTTAAGTACAGCTTGAAAAAAAAGCACTTAACACAAATACTGCTATTGAGCCTCCTGATCTAAGCTGTAAAATTGTTCCTAGTATGTTCATTACTGTTCTTGTGAGACATCAGAGGACTTGAGTCTAGCGAGATGCTATGAAGAGGTGTTAGAAGCTTTTGGTTGTGTTTTGTAATAGCCTTACAAATTTTCATCTAATGCACTGACAGCATTGGGGCAACTGCAGGCCTATACACCTCAGAAATGTCTTCATCATTTTCCTGCTCTGTTATGTTTTCCACCTGAAAAAAATCTCTTTTTCATAGATGGATACACTAGGAAATAGGGAAAAAAGGCCTGCATCCACCTCAAAATTTGCAGTCCCAGGCTTTATGGGGAGCACAGGGGACTGTGGGCTGTCTGTCTGCTTTCTCCTCCTCCTCCTCCCTCCCCAGGTACAGACCTAAACTGAACAGTCCAGACCTAAAGACCAAGCTCAGATCTGAGATGTGCCACCTCCCACAGTCTGACTTGTCCACCTTGCTGAAAGAGCTTGGTACATAGATTTTGACCAAACAGGAAAGTATGCACGAATGTCTGTGGGTACTCAGAGCACCCTGGGAGTTGCCAATACCATGCTGCTGATGCCCCACTTCATCACAGCTGCAGAGGTGGACCAAGAGCCTCCCAGCTGTGTAGCTCCTGAAATGGGGCTGGCAGTGGTCTCCCACCTCCCTCCTCTGCCCAGTACAGCCAGCAGGCCGGTTCTCTCTCCACTGAGTACTGCTGCAACCAAAGGATTTGTTTTTGCTGTGCTTTGTTATTTACTACAATGATCAAAGCAGCCACTCCTTGTGCTCATAAAGAGAAGCCTTAAAATCTTATTTAAGAGCACAAGTATTTTTGAGCTTTGACAGATATACTTTGAAAACAACACAGATGTGCAGTGTCAGATTTCACTGCTGCATGCAGTGTCTTTGTTTCAAACTGTAAATTTGGCTAGTGGTGCTGGGCACGTGCTTTCCCAAAACCTTGTCGCCTGCAACACAGGAAAAACAAGTTTCTGGGTTGCCGGGATTTTTTTCCCCCTGAATATACCCCCTTGCAGAGTTTGAAAGGAAAATGATCTTAGCAGAGTGAGCATTCAGACCTGCAAGGCTGCAAACCTATAGGTTATTTTTAACCTAATTACCTCGAATTAAACAAAACGTTTAAGAGTGTTTTTGCTTGAATTGAAGGTGAGGATAAGTAGACTTTATGTGCAGAGCAGCTCCAGCCAACAGCGTGGCTCTTCCATTGCAGAATAATGCCTGTGGCAGTGCCCTGCGCTAATGAACGAACGGCGCTCGCTTCTCTGAAGGGCTGGCTTTTCTGCGCTGATGTGAGAGGATATGCAGCTCTAGAGCAGTTCACTCCTTTCCTCTTCTCACCCCTCCTATGGGTGTGTGATCACTTTGGACTGGTGACGTTTTAGATGGAGCACGGTCTCCTTATACTTGCCTGGCAGTGGCTCATTAACTGCGTGTTAATTGAAACTGAAAGTTTGTCAGATGATTCAATTCAGTTACATGCTAAATGGATTCAGTGCAGTAAGCATTACTGCTGTGGTGAAAATCTCTGTGGAATTGATCTGTGAACTGATTTAAAGGGATTCATTGGCTTCATCAGTGGCTCTCAGAGGTCAGCACTGGGAGAGCAGGCAGATGTAGCCACACTCCCAGCAAAACAATTCCTACTCTTCTCTTTCACCCTAAACAGTTTTAATTACTGGCCAGTATGCTCCCTTTCCAGGACATATGTTAGGTGGATAAATTTACTCTGGAGAGCTGAGAAGTGAAAAAGAAAAGGAGGAAAATTAAAAGTGTGTTTTGAATTCTGTAATCTGAATGGCTGAAATGTTGGGTTCTTATCTTCCTATGGATTGAGCAGTCACAAAGTTTTCCTGAAGTTTGACTCAAACATAAACGTATATTATAAAGAAAAAAAAATTAAAGAAACCAGAAGAAAAATACCTGCTTTAAACTAAAGGACAGAAAATTCAAAATTTACATTCTCTATAACTCATCTTTTATACTTGGCCACTGCAAAAGTCTCCCTTAAGCGGGCAATTTATTCTGTATGCTACACCTGCTTATATGGTTGGTTTCCGTGTGGAGCCAGCTGCAGGCCTATACACCTCAGAAATGTCTTCATCATTTTCCTGCTCTGTTATGTTTTCCACCTGAAAAAAATCTCTTTTTCATAGATGGATACACTAGGAAATAGGGAAAAAAGGCCTGCATCCACCTCAAAATTTGCAGTCCCAGGCTTTATGGGGAGCACAGGGGACTGTGGGCTGGCTGTCTGCTTTCTGCTCCTCCTCCCTCCCCAGGTACAGACCTAAACTGAACAGTCCAGACCTAAAGACCAAGCTCAGATCTGAGATGTGCCACCTCCCACAGTCTGACTTGTCCACCTTGCTGAAAGAGCTTGGTACATAGATTTTGACCAAACAGGAAAGTATGCACGAATGTCTGTGGGTACTCAGAGCACCCTGGGAGTTGCCTAAACTGAACAGTCCAGACCTAAAGACCAAGCTCAGATCTGAGATGTGCCACCTCCCACAGTCTGACTTGTCCACCTTGCTGAAAGAGCTTGGTACATAGATTTTGACCAAACAGGAAAGTATGCACGAATGTCTGTGGGTACTCAGAGCACCCTGGGAGTTGCCAATACCATGCTGCTGATGCCCCACTTCATCACAGCTGCAGAGGTGGACCAAGAGCCTCCCAGCTGTGTAGCTCCTGAAATGGGGCTGGCAGTGGTCTCCCACCTCCCTCCTCTGCCCAGTACAGCCAGCAGGCCGGTTCTCTCTCCACTGAGTACTGCTGCAACCAAAGGATTTGTTTTTGCTGTGCTTTGTTATTTACTACAATGATCAAAGCAGCCACTCCTTGTGCTCATAAAGAGAAGCCTTAAAATCTTATTTAAGAGCACAAGTATTTTTGAGCTTTGACAGATATACTTTGAAAACAACACAGATGTGCAGTGTCAGATTTCACTGCTGCATGCAGTGTCTTTGTTTCAAACTGTAAATTTGGCTAGTGGTGCTGGGCACGTGCTTTCCCAAAACCTTGTCGCCTGCAACACAGGAAAAACAAGTTTCTGGGTTGCCGGGATTTTTTTCCCCCTGAATATACCCCCTTGCAGAGTTTGAAAGGAAAATGATCTTAGCAGAGTGAGCATTCAGACCTGCAAGGCTGCAAACCTATAGGTTATTTTTAACCTAATTACCTCGAATTAAACAAAACGTTTAAGAGTGTTTTTGCTTGAATTGAAGGTGAGGATAAGTAGACTTTATGTGCAGAGCAGCTCCAGCCAACAGCGTGGCTCTTCCATTGCAGAATAATGCCTGTGGCAGTGCCCTGCGCTAATGAACGAACGGCGCTCGCTTCTCTGAAGGGCTGGCTTTTCTGCGCTGATGTGAGAGGATATGCAGCTCTAGAGCAGTTCACTCCTTTCCTCTTCTCACCCCTCCTATGGGTGTGTGATCACTTTGGACTGGTGACGTTTTAGATGGAGCACGGTCTCCTTATACTTGCCTGGCAGTGGCTCATTAACTGCGTGTTAATTGAAACTGAAAGTTTGTCAGATGATTCAATTCAGTTACATGCTAAATGGATTCAGTGCAGTAAGCATTACTGCTGTGGTGAAAATCTCTGTGGAATTGATCTGTGAACTGATTTAAAGGGATTCATTGGCTTCATCAGTGGCTCTCAGAGGTCAGCACTGGGAGAGCAGGCAGATGTAGCCACACTCCCAGCAAAACAATTCCTACTCTTCTCTTTCACCCTAAACAGTTTTAATTACTGGCCAGTATGCTCCCTTTCCAGGACATATGTTAGGTGGATAAATTTACTCTGGAGAGCTGAGAAGTGAAAAAGAAAAGGAGGAAAATTAAAAGTGTGTTTTGAATTCTGTAATCTGAATGGCTGAAATGTTGGGTTCTTATCTTCCTATGGATTGAGCAGTCACAAAGTTTTCCTGAAGTTTGACTCAAACATAAACGTATATTATAAAGAAAAAAAAATTAAAGAAACCAGAAGAAAAATACCTGCTTTAAACTAAAGGACAGAAAATTCAAAATTTACATTCTCTATAACTCATCTTTTATACTTGGCCACTGCAAAAGTCTCCCTTAAGCGGGCAATTTATTCTGTGTGCTACACCTGCTTATATGGTTGGTTTCCGTGTGGAGCCAGTTTTTATTGCTGAGTTATAAACCCTTTGAAAATAGGGGCTTGTAATGGAAGCACTGACAGACCTTTAACTAGGTCAGCTTTATCTGGCTCCATTATCTTTGCTTTTGTTAAAGCATTAAATGGTTGCAGATTTGTTTATTTTTCTCACAGTCCCAGAATTTTAACATGGGTATGTTATTGTTTTTTCTTCAAAATGTCATGAACATGCAGTACTAGAGAGTTTATCCAGACTATGCAGTCATCTTTAAAAGTGAATTGAACTGTTGTGTCTTATTTCAAGATTTTCTTGCTCATACAGTACATTTGGTCTGTAGCACATCATTAACATAGTAATACCAAAGTTTGTCCTCTTCTAATCTTGAATTCTTCTTTGTCTTTTGGGCTCCTTTCTATGTAAAATGACAATGATGTTTTTTTGTTTCTCCCATTCAGATGGAAAGCCATACCACTGCAACTTCCCTGAAGAGGAAACTCCAATGATAACATCTCAGTTGGATGAACTCCCAAAGCTGGGAGGCCTCAATGCCAGAGATAATGAGGCCAGGGAATCTAAACCAGAGATTCCTGCTCTGGTCTCAGCACTGGAGAGTGTCATCAAGGAACCCTATTCAAAACATCAAGGTTCTGCAGACATAAAGATGCCAGTATTTCATCACAGCCAAGGGCTTTCTTGCTCCAGTCACGTTGCTAGCTTTGCTTCTGGGATGGGCCAGGCATCTTTAGACATGGTCATGGACTTGAAAACATCACTTGAAGTGCAGGCTAGTCGTGCTAGAGAAAATTTGCTAGACTTGCACAGGGAGCATCCTCTGATAGAAAAAGATGCTGAAGCTCTAGAGGTAGCTCCACTGGATTTGAGTGAAAAATCAACAAGGGATAATTCATGCAATAAATATCTCAATACATCCTTGCAGGCTGCTTTAATTGTCTACCCATGTCCTTTCTGCAGTCACAAGACCTACTACCCTGAAGTCCTGTGGATGCACAAAAGAATTTTGCACAAAATCAGCTGTAACTCGATGGTACCCCCATGGGTTCAACAAAACGGATTCAAGAGTATTAAAACCAACCTGGTCTTTCTGGCGAGGAGTGGGCGCACTGGCCCCCCTCCTGTTCTTGGTGGGAAGGAATGCCAGCCTTTGCCCATTGCCAGATTTACACGTACTCAAGTGCCAAGTGCGTTGCCAGGTTCCAAGCCCAGCTCCCTTTCTGTCGGGATGGCTGCAAAGCCCGGGAGTACGCATCCGTCAAAGGACAGTCACACACTCAGCCATTGTGCTTCACGTGTGTCAGGCATGGATGGGTACAGACAGCCCAAGTTAAACCATTCCCAGGAGCAGTACAGCATAGCAGCGCAACAAAAAAGCAAATACGAAGCAAATTCCAAACTCCCACAAATGGGAACCTACGGCAGAAGCGTAACACCTACTCAAACAGTGATATCCCGGCCTAGCACGCAGCCCACCAACAGTAAGCAAGTGGAAAAGTACGTGGTTCCTCGAGGAAGTACTGGTTTTGCCTCTCCAGGTAAGCACTGTGCATCCGACTCCATGAAGGCCAAATTCACCCCCCCGCTGCAGTACCACCCCCTGTGTAAGAGTGAGCAGTACCCTAAACACGAAGAGCCGTCCGTGCCTCAGAGGGAGCCTCATGTGAAGGCTGGAAATGAGATGAGGACATTGGCAAACTGCACAGCAGTAGCACGAGCCAGTCCAGTGCTGCAGCCTCAGCCTGGTGCCGTGGGAGTTCCTCCGGCTTTACACTCCAGCAAACAGGATCTGGCATCAGATGGGCATGAGAAACATTTGGACATTTTAAATATCTTTAAAACATACATTCCAAAGGACCTTGCTTCACTGTACCAAACCTGTGGTGCCAACAGCCCTGTCCTAGATCACACAGGTAAGATTTTAACAAGCTCTTCCATTGCTGAGGATGTAGTTTGTTTGTTCCTTCTTTGTTCAGAACCATGACATGCTGTTTCCCAGTTTTTTCCTTCTCTGCCTTAACAGCTAGGATTACAAGTTCACTGTTTTTATCATTGCTGGATAGGCTTGAATAGGTTTGTTTACTGCTCTCTTAACATTGCAGCATCCCCCCTCGTGCACTGTGTGACATTTCTGTCGCAGGTTAAATGTATCTGGTTCCACCTGGAGTACTGCTGTTCCTTTGTCCTCTTGCTTCAAGCAGGCTAGAGTTACACAGATGTGCTGTCACAGGAAGATCCCCCTGATATGCTGGTGCTGGCACACATCATCATCTTTTTCCTTCAGGCAAAATAAACATCCTCTGGGGCTTATCTGTGATGTTATTTTGGAGGTTTTGTTCAATTTTGTCTGCAAACAAGTCTTCCAACAACACAGAGTGATGATAATCGCTTGTCAGTATCCTTTGTCTTTCTTGACAAAAGTCTTAAGATCTTCCTTGTCCATATCAAAGGCTACCAAGTATTTTTCAAATTAGTCTTTTGATCTTTTTTTATGCTTATGATTAAAAAGAGGTAGAGCTGAATGTGTGCCTGTTAATTCACATAAGCAGAAAAATCAGTTGTGCAAATAACCAGTTTCAAAGTTTGGGGACTAAAATGTTCAACAGCCGTGTAAGTAAAAATACACCTACGTATTTGCATTTGAAACCATGCTCTTCTGATGATCTGCCAGAATTAGTTTGTCTCAGAGGAAACTGAAAATCACACTGATTGTTTTACACATGAGATGTGTGCATGTCTGTAGGGGAGGAGAATTGGAGCCGTAGTCTCACCTTTTACCACTTGTAAACTGTGCTACTTTTTATACCTTTCTTCTTTTTGTAGAAGTCGTGCCAGTCAACTCTCATGAAAAGAGCACATATTCTGGGCCGGTTTTCTGGTGTCCTCCCTTGACATAATACACTCTGTTTTGTCAAAAGCATGTGTGAAATGGTTCTTTTGCAAGTGGTACAAAATCCAGGACCCTTGGAAGCTGCTGTTCTTAAGGACAGCTGTGGTCTGGGGCCCAGAAGGTGTGTGCAAGTTGAGGCAAGGAAGGAGCCCAGAGTGTTATGTCAGGTCTTGGTGGAAGGCCTTTTGGAGGAGACAGGAGGGCAGAATCTGCCTGACATAGTCCATGAGTGAGTTGCACCTCTCAGCCGCCTCCATTGTCAGTTCTGCTCAGTCACTCCAAAGGTGGTGCTGCATAGGGGCCTGTTATTTATTGAGCAGATCATTTTGCAGGAGCTTAGGGCCTGCATGATCATTGCAACCAACATTAGGGTTTTGTTAAGGAAGCACAGGAAGACATGCTCAGTGTCTGAAACTACAGTTTCAGTGTTCCTTAGGGGGTTTTTTGTCCAGTTGGCTTTGCTTTCGCCATCCCAGTGGATTGTTGTCCAAAGTTTCTCCCTGCCCACTTCCTGCTCTAAGTACCAGTTAATTGTACCACCCCCAACTTGGGGTACCTTCGCGTGGATGCCCTCCATGATGTTATTTAATAGTACATTGTGTCAGCCTGCTCAGAGAAATCTTACTGATCCAGTGAGCTCCCAGCCACGTTAGGAGGGATAAGAGAAAAACAGTAAAAGCTAGGAAATAGAAGATGACTAAGTGAAGGCGAGGACCAGAAAATTCATGATGACTTTCAGAACAAAGTAAAATAGGGGCAGGGTTTTTAAAGAGGTCTCTGTTTACCTGCCTTTTAAAAGAGGGATTTTATTGCCAAAATGTTTTTGCTGGGCAGTGATTTCTAGAGACACTGTAACTGGAAGTTATTTAGTGCCCATCTCTGCTTTGAAACCTCTTCTTTCATTCCAAGTGTTTTATAGCAATCAAGTTTTCAGAATTTGAAACCTCTTTTTTTTTAATGTAGCTTGTCTTGGTTTTATATACAACTTCCAGGTTGCTGATGTTTCTCCAAACCAATTGGCATGACGGCTGTTTTTCATAGCACTCAAATAAAAAGCTGCTTCAGGCAAAAGGAACGAGATCCTACCAACTGCAAACAGAGGAGGGTAATTGAACTTCATCTGAAATAACATATGGCTCTAGATAGGCTGAGTTCTCTGAGTCAGTATTTATCATCCCATTTAGCTTTAATACTGTAATGTGAATATGGCAATTATGACATAAAGGACATCCAAAAATCTGGATTATGTATACTATTTGTCATGTTTTTTCCCCTCAGTTGAATATTCCCAATAGACTTTCCTTGGGGTTTTTGGTATATGATGTCATCTTAGATCACACTAGATTGTTTTAGTGTGTGGTAGTACAGTGTTCAACTTCCTTTTGAGTGGCTGCATTTGTTTTTGGGATCCTTTCTTTGATGTTTGTGTTTGTTCCAGTGTGTCCTTGGAAGAGAGTTGTTGTGTGTACTGCTGTGATACAGCTGCAAACATGAAGCTTGCTGTGCTAGGCTAGGTTTGTTTCGCACTTCCCAGTCTTCTGAAATGCCTGTGGAGAGAATCTTACTGTTACATTTAATAGAGGTTATTTATTTTATTCATGCCATTTATATATTAGGAAAGGGTTGGTTATGGCAGCAGATGCATTCTTTCTTCGGGGCTCCTTTGAGACCAGCTTTGAGGATGGATTTCACAGGAGCCGCCATTCACACAGCGGTGTTCCTTTACCTGAATTGTCTAACACCTGTAGTCATCCCCCCCTTTTGTTCACCTAGAGGATAACCTGAGTGATGACTCACACCCATGGCTCAAGCCTCTGAACTATCAAAAGCCTTCTGGTGCTACCTGGGAAATGCAACAATGGCAAATACACCTGGAAGCAATCCATTTTTTTCCACCTGCTTATTGAATAACTCCCATGAAATGAGTGCTAGGGAGGGGCTCAGTGGAAGTCTTAACCCACTCATCCTTGGTGTTTGTACATTGGTTTATAGACAGCATGCTCAACCTTCCCTCATGGGTGGGAGAGGTGCTTCTATGAAGGCTGGTGGATCAGATGGGTGATGGCTGCTAAGTGTATTCCCCTTCAACAGAAGGAAATGTGAGTTACAGAGGGATTAATTGTCTTTCCAGAGGTGTCAGAACGATGACCTGAGGAACCCAGCTCTCCTGGCCTCACAAAGCTGCTCTGCCAGTCCCTGCCTGTCCACAGTCAGCCTGGCACTGCTGCAAAGGCCACAGCTGGTTCCTCCACACACTTCCCTCAGCTTTGCTTTCCAGCTTGCAGCTACAGTTCTGGGCAGTGAGGGGAGAAATGCTCCTAACAGCTCAGAAATCCACCTTTAATCCTGCCTTCCTCACAAGGCAAACCCATCCTGTTACAGTTCAGTAAAGTTCTCCTTGATGTTTAGAACACTTACATGATTTTTTAAAATTTTTTTTGGTAGGGATTTTTTTTCCTAGAGTTTGTTTGTTTGTTTGTTTGGGGTTTTTTTTTGTGTGTGTGTACCTGATCTGGATTTTTCCCCAAATCATGATCTTGTATTTGACGGTCAGAAACTTAATTTTGTGAGTATTCAGGTGCATTATGCAGACTGTGCTGCCATCTGCAGGAGGTGCTATTATAAAAGAAGAAAACAATCTGTGAGTGGGGTGTTTGTTTGGAGGGTTTTTTTTGCAGCAGGACATTTCTTTGCAGTATATGGTCTGGTGAATCATCCCAGGTTTCTTGGTGTCATACTAGCAGAGTAAATGGCAGCTGTCTTCTTCTCCATTCATTTTCAGATGCAGCATCCATATTTTGGATTAATCTTGTGGCATCCTTCAGTTGCTTTTTCAGTTTTCTGTTGCCACTTTTTTGGTCACAATTTTATTCTTTTTAAATGTTGTAACTGGGGGGAGGGGAGGAATATGAAAGAAAAGCTGAAACTTCACTTCTGTTCACATCCCTCTCGAATTTCTTTAAAAGCCAAAGTATTCCAGTGACAAATGGAAACATCAACTCTTTTCTTCCAAAGAGGGTGTTTTACCAAAATAGAAAAGATGATGTTCAAACATTTTTTTAAATAATAAAAAAGCCCAATAAAAGTCAAATGTGTCTTTTTTGATCAGCAGCAAAAAGACAAAGACCAGCCCTTTAAGTCAGATGCTGTAAACTGACCTTTGGAGAAAAAGGAGAGGTTTGAGCGGTTTTCCACAAATGCTAATGGCCTAGAAAACATGTTTACCCAGGGCTGGGAGAAGGCTGCTGTGCTGCTACCAGCTCAAAATGTCCGGAATGACACTTTCATTCACAGATGTCTTTCGTCTGTGCCTCAGAGGTCTGGGGTCAGAGCAGCACCGGCAGGCAGGTAGGCAGGGGCGAAAGGTTTGATCAGTCTGCGATGGCTGCGCTCGCTCTGCATTTGTCTCTGAGGTATTGCCGCCTGGGGGGGACAGTCGGGCTCTGGTCCTACTCAATTCCTATTATCCATGTGACTTGTCTCCGCCACGCTGGAGTCACTTTGATTTGCCTGATGTACTGCTTGACAAAGCTGGGTGATGGCTGAGAAGTGGATCCAGCTGCTCTGAAAAGCGCACACCTGACATGCCAGTCCTGGTGCGGGCACATCATGGGGAGCATTTTTTAATTCAATGTAATTTATGCATTCTTGCAGTCCTGTGTGTGCCTGGCCTGTCAGCCAGTGCCTAGATGAAGGCTGACAGTTGTCATCCAGGGCCTGAAGGTAGCCTCACATAATGACACATTAGACATACTAATGATGTTTTCTTCTGGCATAATGTTTTCTTCTCATCTTTCCTCTCTCCTCTCCCCTCCCCACTTCCCTCCCCCCACCAGCACCCCCCATTCCCTCCCTCTCTCCTGACTACAGGGATGCTCAGGACACAAACACGCCAAGGAGACTGTGTCTGCAGAGAATGTGGAAAATGCTTTACCCAACCCAGCCTCCTCAGGACTCATCAGAGGTCCCACACAGGTATCTTTTCACACTCGCTATTGCTTTCTCCATTTCTCACTTGCCTGCTTTCAGATTCAGCTAACAAAATGCTAAGAATTACATTTCACGTACCATGTTAGCCTAAGTAATTCCAGTACCTAAATCTAATAGACATGTTTTTTATTTTTATGACTACTGCTCTTGTTCTCCAAATATTGCTTACCTGATCCCTGCCCGAACTCCATAAAATTGCAATGCATTTAAGATAAGTCTGTTTGCAAATGTTTTATTTTAATTAGAGAGTAGGGTACTCAGAAATGAATATGCTAATGAATTCTGTTGCCACCAGCACAAATTGAAATCAAAGTACCCCTTTCAGCACAACATAAGGCTTTGTTTTGCCTCATCGTTGCTGTTGACAGGAACGTTTTTGTGGGAAACGAGATTTTCCCTGACACTGGTCAGCCCTAAAATGGGAAATTCCTGCCAGCCTTTTTTAACCTGCCACGGTCTGTGGTTGAGGCTGGCGGACGCTGAAGCCACCAGTGTGGTGAGCCCTCCTGAGCATTGCATGAGACAGTGAGAGTAGCAGGTTTCTCCTCAAAAGTGTGAATGATGCATACATAAGCCAGTCTGATGCAAAATGACAGAAGCCAAATGGTAAGTAATGCAAGAAGAGGGTCCCTTTACACATACACTGATAATTAATGTTGTCAGTGATTGCTTTCTTCAGCGCTGAAGTCTGAATTAAAAAGGGCAGTGGCCCTAGGCTGCCATTAGCACACTCTCTTACAGTAAGTGTTACGGTAAATTGGTATTTTCCGGCCACAGGCTAGGAGCTGGTGTCTTTTTTTGAACGTGGATAATCTGTAATGGTCTCAAATAATGTACACACGCTAACGAAGCTTGGATGTTCATCTGTTAACAAGCCCCCTTGTTCCCACAGTGGTTTTTGAGTCTAATGGACTCCGAGGTACTGAAGTTCACACCACCTCCGCAGATGCCCCAAAACAAGTATGTTTTACAATTAATTGGGTGTTTGGTTTTTAATGTGGTAGCTGGGAAAAAATTGCACAGTGATACTCATCACTAAAGCACTGACTGTTTTATAACGTGTATAAATAATAATGGTATTGCTTAATTTTTAGCTCTTAAATTTTTAAAGCATTTTATCAGAATCTGATATATAGAGAGTCAGTTAATTTTAAAGCAGGTAGTTAGTGTTTAAATAAACATGTTACTGGCTTACTTGGGGACTGAGTGAGATGAGTAATTCTGTAATGCGCACTGATGTGTAATGGTGAGATAGTACATAAAGAATTCCTGGAAATTTGCTTTTACAATTAACACGTTTTCTGCTTCAACAAGACAACTAACGTTTAGTCTATATTTTTCTGAAGAGTATTTGCACCCTGATACCCAGTATCTGACTTTGAAAAGCTCTCACCCACCAGTTTCCATGGACTCTGTTAGTGTGCTTTCCTGTTTCTAGTATACAGTTTCCTGTCTTAACCAACACTTCTCAGAGCTCTGAATTATACCTGACAAAGCTGTTACATAGAAAATCATTAAACTGAAACACAACTTGTTTTGTGTATCTTACGTCGTTGGAGAATAGTGTCATAGCCTGGACCTTCCCATTCTATTTCCAGCTTGGCAGGTTTGTTTCAGAGCACACCTTCTCATGGGCACTTCCGTTCCATTGTGAAACTGCTTCCAGCATCACTCACTTTTCCTTTCATCCTCGTTCTTAGTTTAATTTTCACTATAGTAGCCCCTGTCCTCCCGTCTCTTACTAAACTGTTGCAGGTGCTTTTAGCCGTGCTTAGAGAATGCATCTCCAACACGATGAAGTTTAGGAATTGGTTTCTACTTGCTCAGTATACATTCTCACTGGGTACCACTGCACTGCCTAGTTCATGTGCTGCACCCTTCATGAAGACTCTTGGCACCTTCTCTTTGCCCTTGCATCTTTCTGGCCCAAAGGCTGCATGGAGAACCCAACCTCTGTCACAGGAGTGTATGAATTGATACCAAGCCATAGGAGTGGCCAGCAATTCTCATAAAGTTTCCAAGATGGCATAGCACTTCAGTTGTTGTGGGCAGTGTTTGCTATGCTTTTGTGGGACAGTAATTGCAAAGTTACGTTGCAGTGTCCGTCTTACGATGCTTATCTGATAAAACTGTGCAGGGACACATCTCTGAATAACAGGGCCACAGACACAGTCAGTGTAACAGAGTGAAACACTGCAGCTCTGCCAACTCGCTCAGCTAGTCTTTGGTTCTCCTCAGTGTGGTACTCTTTCATCTTTTCATGCTCATGGTTTTCTCTCCTCATGTGTAGTTGAGATCACATTCTGAAGGAATATGGGCTTTCTTTTAGAAGACAATATAAGGTCACATTTGGAAATACATTTCCAGAAAACTCTGGAATGGCCATATATATATCCAAAAAGAAATGTGGCATCTCAGACCACATCTGGGTTCTCTTTGTAATTTGGGTTATATTGCCACACAATTAATTGACTCCTAATCTTGTCTTTGTAAACTATTGTCATGCCAGAATTTATTGACTAACTTCTTCCATGGCAAAGGTAGCTCGCTCTCTCTATCTGCCAGTCTGCCTTCAAAGCATTTGATGAAAGTACAGCGTCTCTCAGTACAGCAGAGCACTGAGTAGGGGTTAGCTTCTCCAATGGCTTCATCTCGTGCCAGTCAGTATTTCTTCCCCAGAAGATGCGGTGTGATCACTCCTGCAGGAGATTGTTCCCTTTCTTTTGTCTTGCTTACTCCTTGGTACCAGCCTTTGTCTCGATTTGTCGGCGTCTGTGTCAGGGGAGTTACTCAGTTGTCTGCTGTTTCGCTGGCTCTCGTGGCAGGCAGGCATTGTGCTGCCCCAGCAGACTCCACCTGCACAGTCCCTGGGCGTTACACAGGGAATGCTCTCATTTCCACAGGCAGCTGTGGGGGCCTTTAGAAGCACAGAAATGAGCTCGCAGTGAGAACGGTGCCTGCAGCATTCCGTTAACATTACCATTTCCCACTTTAGACGTTGTCACTCCATGTCTTCATTTCATTTCTTAATTGGGGACAGATCTGTTCATGAGAGTTTAGGGTGTAAAGTCAGTTCAAGTTACAGAAGTGCCATGCACATGCTCCGAGCAAGAAACAATAGTTACCTCTATGATAGTTTGAGAAGGGAGGAGAGGTTTTTTTGATGTCAAGTGGAAGTGATTCACTTTACATAATGTTTCCACCTCACAGGTAAAATAGCTTCCCCTGAGTAGTCTGCTAAAGAGTAAAAATATTAACATTAGTATTTCACGGTTCCGCCATTCCTTTCTCTAGTCAGCCAGATCATCTCTAAAGGTTTCCTTCAGGAAACAATGTTAGGTAGCAGGGCTTTTAAAATCCCCCAGCATGGTAGCTTACAGCAGTGCTACATTGAATAGCAGTTTTATCACAGAATAATTCTAATCCAGTATGTTAAAAATAGGTTTTACAGCTAGGCTTTTACAAAAATGAACCAGCTAAATCTATATTTAGGTGTCTAAATAAGAACCCTGTTTTAGGGTAGTGAACCACCAACAGGAGGTGCAGGTGTTCAGCATCTGTGAAAAGGAGGTTACCTATAGGAGTGTGTAAAAAAGATCAAACACACAGTTTTGCTGCTATTAGCACTGGGCTGTATTTCATGCTTTGTTATCAGCACCAATGAAATATAAATGAAATGTAGGAAATAAGATGTTCATTCATAACATTATTTATTGTGGTTTCTTATTTCTACCTGAATGCTTTAAAAAAAACCCCAACCAAATGACATTTTTACATAAAATTAATTTCCCATGAACTTTGGAATATTTCCTACTCTTCTTTTTCTAAAGGACAAAAAATGCTCATTACATACCCCAAGTCAGTACAATCTGTGCTAAGTCACATAGATTCTCTTGAAAAGCTGCCATATTAAACATATTGAATATTCTGAATATTTTTATAAATGCTAAATATCCCAGTATATACATAATTAAACTTGCTTATCCACAATGAATATGTATCTTAATTTGGAATACTCTTAAGCAACATCCAGAGACACGATTTAGCAGGCATGGATTCGGGGAGTACACTCCAATTGCACGTACATGACAAGACAAAAGCTGGCTCCCCTTCAGAAGGGGCCCTGCAACCACGTGTGTGTGTCTCAAAGCAAGGCTCTCCTAAAGCATGGGGTCATTTCAGAGGCACTGCCTGATGCTGCAGCCAGAAGCCCAATTCCCAGAGGTACAGGAGTCAGTCTGGAGCCTGCTTTTTCACTGTGGTGACAGCAGTGGTGGCAGTTTCTAACGCGTACGCCGTGCGTTTTGACTCCTTCTGCGTTTTTAAAGCCGTATAAAAACCTGGCCTGCTTTAGGAATGTAGTGTATGCTCTGTCAGTGTCAATCAATACTCTCTAAAAATTTTAAGGGACAAGAAATCAGGTTTTCAAAAGGCCTGATTTCCTGGTTAGCAATGAGGGAGAGCTCTCTCTAATTGAGTGTATATGTATGTGAACCATATTTGCAGCACTGGAGGCAGAGACACCATGTTTTCCATCTTCTGTGTGAGTGAAACAAGGAAAATCCCCAAAACTCCAACCTTTGTCCTCTCGAGAACATCAGTCTTTTATTACAGAAAATCAATTAGAAGCTGCAGCCCAGGGAAAAAACCCAAACTGTTTTTGGGTATCCTGAATTCTCTGGGTGAAGCTTTCCCCATGCCAGAAGACTGTGATCAGCCTTTTTTGTGAAACAGCTGTGGACACCCCAGTTTTTGGGCCTCATTCACTGGAAAGACAGGTGTGCAGTAGGTCCTGTACCTACTGTGTGACCCTTCATTAAGGGGTCCGTAAACCTTTATTTTCTCCACTATAAGTATTTAAAATTATTTCTTGCAGCATTCAATACTTGAAATCACGTAAATATGAATAGCCCAAGCTTGGGGGATAGAAAGATTGGAAAGAGCCATCAAGAAAACACTATATACATGTCTATATGTGTGTTGTAAAGGAGCTTGGGGGAAAAGCTGGGGACATCTGTTACCTGTATTGTTTTTATAGTCCAGCAACACTATGGCTCTGCTTGTCCTAAAGCAACTTTGCAGAGAAAGGGAGGAGGAAAAAAAAATAACCCAGATTAAAAAGTTATTTAAACTATTGGTTTCTTAGTTTGGCTGGTTTGGGTTTTCTTGCACTCAAAATTCTAGTACTGTCTGTTAGAAGTCCTGTTTATGACATTTGTTCATATGAAATGTCTTGCCCCAGTTCCTTGCAGAGTTTCTTCCAAAGATCATGATTAATAGTTCAGTCCTCATTATTGCAAATGTTATTTTTAAATAGTTATTCTGAGAACAAGAATTCCATTAATCAAAATAATAGATAATGAACAAATAAATGGCAACCTAATTTGTCTCGTTCATACATATGGAGATTATAATGCAAACAATCAAGGAACCATGGAGGCTGCTGTACTGGCATCTGAGTAATATGCATGTGCTGTACGTCTGTTACTTTGTGAGCATTACAGACAGGATTTGGAGCTCTAGTTCTTGTCCCAACGCTTGTCCCCTGCTAGCAAACTGCAGTGGTATCTGTGCTCCTTGCAGTTTACTTCAATGTCATGCAGTGATCTGTCTCCAGCATATTAACATGCACATAAACTGGGTTTTTCCTGTTAACTGGAGAAAAGCCCTGGAAGTTGCTATGAGAGCAGCTTTTGGCATGGAAGCTGTAGGTTTCATGTAAAGATCTGCTGCTTTTCACTGAAAGTGAAGAAAGCCTAGTTTTTAAAAGGGAAAAAAATTATTTCAGGAAGAGCTCAATCCAACTCTGTATCAGCTGGTTCAAAATGTGACCATACCTTGGGATGGTGTGAGTACAGGCGGGTGAGCCCCTGGGTGGGTTTTGGCACACCTGAAGGTTCTGTTCGCCAGTGAAACTGGGAGCACAGCTGTACCTGAGAGGAGCCCAGCCACACAGCACCTCCAGCCCTTCTGCGCTGTCCTTGCAGGTGTGGGGAGGATGGATTGTCCTTCTCCTGGATCCCTTGTGCTTTGTGGTCCATGACATATGCAGGGCATGCCTTCACCACCTCACAGGCCATCCATCCCAGAAGAGGGCCCCTAATTACACCCCTTTTCCAGCTTCTGCCCAGGGAGAGTGGGGCAAGGGGCCTGTCATCCCTCCCTTCCCCTTCCCTCCCTGCTCCCCAGCCCTGTGAAGCTCTGCTCTGTGCTCCCCCGTGTATGTGGAGCCGGTTCGATGCAAGGCATTCCAGTGATGAATGCCTCCTCCTGGAATTGTGGCTGTGTCTCTCAGGCATGATGCAGCTGCGCAAAAATGTAAAGCATCTTTCTTAGTTTACTGCGGGAAATTCAGCATCCAACTAAGGAAGTTTTATCACATCTCTCATTCAGTTACTGTTTCCTACATTTCAAATATACTGCAGTCTGTACAGCAGCTTTTTTTTTCTTTAATTTTGTTGCAAATCTTTCCGACTTAAAACCAAACTTTGACTGGTAAATGTCATGAATCTCGAGCCAGGTTTAATTAGGAATTTTCTAAATCTATTAACAAAAGAGATGCACTTAATACATTATGTCAACCAGAGCTGGGCTTTCTTCAGCTATTTCGAGGGCTGCCATAGGCACAGCTTGAAACTTGCTTGGATTTTACATGGGTGCTGTATTTTATGTTGCATTAATTTAGAATGGTCTGTTTCACTTCATCAAGACTTTAGCTTAAGGATAATGCATTTATGTAAGATTAATCTTGCCATGTTGTTTTAGGATCAGGATTGTAAACTGCATTGTTCCGACAGTGATGTTCTAAATGTCATTTTAAAGCTTTCCTTGGGAGCTGCAGGCTCCCACTTATTCATGATGTTATCTTTAATTTCACTTGATTTTAGAATATCCCTGCTATTTTTTTTTCAAAGTGGTAATTATTCATGAAAATTATCAAAGAAAATAAAAGGAAGATGACAAGGGGGGAAAAAAGCCGCCTTAGCATTTGACAGACCTGCACAAGAATTCAGTTTTTCTTCATTGAGCTGCCTCTGTGACCTCAAACTTCAGCCTTTTTAAGACACGGATCTAGTTGTGAATCCCTTTTGGCTAGCATGTAATTTCCACTTTTTGGAGGCCACTTTTTTCCCTTCTTGTTCTCAGCCTTCTCTGACCTGCTCTGCCAGGTCCTGTTACTTCTTGTTCTAGTCCATCTTTATATGGGACTTTATATGGGCCTGAACACACTTTGCTCTTGGTGGAGATGCGTTAAAAAAACAAACCCTGAAGTGTTCTCACGTGGTGGGTCAAGATGAATGTACATGATGCTAATGAAGGGTAACGAATGCCGGCAGAACTTGCTGGAGGGTCGTGCCTGGAAGCAGGGCTGAGAATGAGCTTTTCCCCGTGTTGTCCTTCTTGCAGGGCAGAGACCACAGCAGCGCAGAGCTCACCCACATGCTGCATCTCCGGAAGGGAACCTAGATCCCGGGCGGAGGAGCCCCGGCAGCCCCCGCGCTCCTCCAGAGCATCCCCTGCCAGCCAGAGCCGCACCGGGAGCAGCTGCGCCGGGCTGGGAGCAGGCTCTGCCAGGAGGGGGGTGCCTCCGTGCTGTTAATCATCCTAAAACAAATGAAGATGCTACACAAGATATATATAAATTGACGTACTAATCAGTCCCACGGTTCCTTATTTCCTTTATAATAAACAGTGGAGTTGGCAAGCACTGTGGAGGCACAAGGCATCTATATTAATCAAGAGAAGTTTGAGACACTGGAAAAATTAAACTTTATGTGATTTGGACAGCATGAAGAAGTTAAGCACTGTAACAAAAACCTCCCTGATGCTCACAATGACTATTTGATACATTTGAAAAACAGCAGTGGATTCGAGGACTGGAGAAGTATTAATTAATGAAACTGCCACTGCCTGTCATGCTGAAAAGCAAATTACAAAAAACAAAACAACAACAGTGAGCTGAAGAATGGGGGGTGCAGGGAAAAGGTGGCATTCGGTGCTGAGAAAGCAATGCTTGATGAAGGATTAAAGGGACTAAAGAGAAAGACCGTCATTCTGCAATGGTGTGTTTCATTACAGTTTGGGGACCACTTGCATTTCTAGTGCTCTTGCTCTTGACTGCGCACCATTAATAGTATGTGAATATGGAAATTGAAACACTTCCCGAGAAAAGCTTCTATTCTGCTTTGGAAAAGAAAAGCTAGTTGAACACTAAGAAAAAAAACAGGCTTCTGTGTTTTACTCTCAGGACCTTTTTTTTTTGTAACAGGGCTACTTTCTTCAACCTGGTCACAAAGGAAGTCTTCACTTAATAAAAACGAGAAAATAAAACATTCAGCTGTCTAACACCGCTGATCTGTCTGTTTGGAAGAGAAAAGGTGTCACTGAATGGATTCAGGCAGCCCTGGGGCCATAAGGTGCTCTCTGTTCCTGCCTTTGGTTCAGCCTTGGGCCCACTGATGTTCTGGAAAGAGGAGGAACTTCTTTTGTGGTGGCAGGTTAATGTTCATATAAATGTGTCATGTCTTGTACTTGGTGATCACTGGTGGTGTTAGGAAAAAAAAAAGAAAAAAAAAGCTTTATATACCTCTTCTACAGTAACTCTTTAACTGCAAGTTTTCAAGGTGGGGTTGTGGCACATAACAGGTTGTTAAACCATGCAGTGTAAGCAATTAAAAATGTATTCCACAGATATAAATATTTTCTTTTCTTATTGCTGTGACACTATGTGTGATGGTAATATTTCTGAAAGTTTCAGATTTTGCACATATAATTTTATGCATTATCAAAAGTTACTGCTGCCTTGAAAGAAAATGTTCTGTGAAAATTTTTGCAAAAGCTTTACTAGTTTGTTTGTTTTTTTTTTAAATTGTAACATTTTGTAAAGGCAGGAAATGGAGTTAAAAAAACAACTAGCATGCTAAATATATTTTTCCAAAAAGCAATAATTTTACATGTACAGAAATGATGCTAACCTTTAATACAGGTGAGACCACAGTTTACTTAATACCATAATGGGATAGTGCTGTTTTTGTAGAAATGGGCTTCTGACAAAAGATTTGTTAAAAAAAAAAAAAGGCAGAAAAAACCTTAAAACGTGATCTTTCAGTTCTAACAGTTCGGTTCTAACAGGTGGGTGGGGGTTGCTTTTTAAGAAAAATCTAGTCAGCAATTTGGGCTGGATACTACTTGTTACTTGTTTTGAATTACTTGACAGGTTTTGTTACTTTGCAACACTTGCAACAATGCAAATTAACTTTCTTACTTTTTTTAAACTAGATTTTCCTTACGCTATTACACAAGATGTAAACCAGAGTTCTCTGTAAGTCTTGGTGTAGTTAGGAATGTCTGTGCAAGTACTTAAAAGTGATTGTAATTAACTGTTCCGTGAAGTTATTTTGAGGGAGGTTGCATAGACACATTCCATTGTACACCAAAAAAAAAAAAGAAAAAAAGAAAAAGTTAAATATTTTGCTGTGTTGCTTAATGATTATCATTTTGGGTTTGCACTAGCTTTCTCTTTGTTTTTGTTTTTGGTGTTTTTTTTTTTTGTTTTTTTTCTTTTTTTTCTTTTGTTTTGTTGCTTTTGTGAGTCATATTTTCCATGAGAGAAAGTAATGGTGACAGTACAGGAATGCAAAAAAGCTAGTTGCTTAACCTGTTTGTTTGTGGTTTAGTTATTAAAAACTCTTCTATACCCAAAATGGCACAAAAGTGTAGTGTACATTTGTAAATTCTCTCTTTTTTTAAATGTTTTTTTTTTTTTTTTTGGCAAGCTGAACTAGAAAATCTGAGTTAATATTTACAGCCAAAATCTTCTTTCTGGAATTTTCTTCCCGAATTCTTGCCAGAGACGCTAGTGCTGTCACTGCCATTGCCAGGGTACTAATCAGCAAAGTTTACAATCATAATTTAGCTTCATGAAGAACAACAGTAGGGGAAATCAGTTTAAATAATTATATGCTGTGTATGGCACAGAAGTGAGATTTTCACTTAATTAAACAAGAAATAAGAGTGGGTGGGGGAAAACCAACCTTAAGGACCATCTGTTTTTGAAAGTGAATCCCACAATTTCTGTTTTCTTTTCTTTATCATTGTATTGTATTGATTTGTTATTTTAGTTAGACCATAGTATTTAAAATGAGTTGTGTTCTTATTTATTTAGTCAAATGGGCTTTGATCAGCTCTTTTAAGCAACGTGATAAGTTTTTTTGGCATGACACACTCCTGTAAAGCCCTTTTATGACTGTTACAGGGACTTTCTACTACCTCTACCAATCTACTGTTTCTTCTTGTTAACAGGTTTTTATGGTGTTGCAAGTCTAATGTAACTTAGACAATAAAGGGTTTGATTATCTACACTGCAGATTCTCAGTGTATCTGCCATCTCTCTCTCTCTCTCTCTCTCTCTCCCCCTCTCCCTCTCTCTCTGGTTTGTGTGTGGTTTATTTTAGCTAAAGTGTAGGAGATCTCTTTTATTATGGCTGAAGTGAAAGACCACCAGACTATTTTTGTATCCTGAATGTTGTACACTGACCTGAAGTCCAGCCTGGAGAAACTTTCTCCGCAGGGCTAATCAGCTACATTGCCACCACGCTGCATTCTTGAAATTCCTTCTGTCAGAAATGCTGTGTATAAATGGATGCATTCTACAAAAAGTTAAGCCAGTTGGAAAACCAAGAGAGTTTTTAGGTTTGTTTTTTAAAACCTCTTAAAAGTCCTTAGTGATAAACCTTAGCATAAGTTACTGTCTCTGTCCTATCAAAGGCTGAGCTTTAATGAAAACAACTAAATGTTATCCCTTAGAAAACAACATATACTGGTAGGTGCAAAAAGTGGTTTGTTATTGACTGTAGGATACAAATTTCTCACTAAGGGGATTTCCAGGCACTGATACCCTGCAGGTTTCATGGTAATCCCTGTAAATGTGTTGCTTTGGGAACTTTATGGTGTTGTTTACCCTATTGGAGGCATCAGAGCATGTGTGATGTTTGGAGCCAGCAAAATAAAAAAGTCCTGTTATTTCTAGTGGGAGTGCATCCCTCCTGTTCACTCCTTCTCATGCCTAAGGAGTTTCTGACCAGGCCTGTGCTTGGTTTTGTTCTTCCTTGCCATATTCCCATGCTGGGCTACCTCAAGTGTATCTCAGCAGCTCCACCAGCACTGCTGGAATTCATTGACATAGGTGGGGATTTGTGCTTGAAAAGCCGATCTGTCACAAGGCCTGGAACAAAGCAAGAGTTAACTTCTTCATTAGATTCTTAATACTTAAAATATGTTGGATTACTGGGGGAAAGGTTGCATTTTATGACAAGTCAAATTTCACAGCCTCCCTGCAAGCCACTGTTTTTAAGCCAACAGTTCTGTGCAAAGCACCAAATTGCAGAGTCTTCTCCACCTGTGCTCTCTCCTTTCTCTGCTGCTGTGGTTGAGGACCCCACACTTCAGGGCAGTCCAGTCTTCAGAGACAGAGCACAAATGGATTCGCTGAGAGCTCACAGGTAAGGAACACCAGCCCCTCCCACTGCTTAGAGGGTAACACAAATTAAATGGAGTGTGTTGATACATGAAAAAACTTCTAATTTAGTTTTTTATTACAAATTATGAAATAATTGTTTCTGGATAGCAGCAAGCGGTGCAAAGCAGTTGAAGATAATTGAAAGCATAGACATGGTCCCCTATTAACTGTTTTCTATGGGACTCTGGGAATGCTGGCATTTTCAAGAGGGACTGTACCCATGTGATGACATCATTAGCTATCTCCAGGTATAGAGTAGTTGTTGCTTGGTTTTTTGTTTGTTTTTTTTTTTCCCCCATAGGTTTATTAATACTGCATTTGGGAGGAAGAAAACCATAACCACCCCAAAACACTAGAAAAAATGCCCTTTTGTTTGAGGCTGCTAGTCACAGAGTAAATAGTACATGGAAAAAATAAATCCACATATGTTGGGTGTAAGCAGGTATTTCCAAAGTGACCACCAGCTACTGGTCAAAGTAAGGGATGCTTTTGCTAGTGAGAGAGGAAGGGGTATGTTGTGAGTGGGAAGCAGGCACAGACCAGAGATTTGTTTGGTTCCCAGCTCTGTGGGTTGGAATAATGCAGTGGATGTTGCTCACAGGGCCATAAGAAAGAGGAAGAAAGCCCATGAAAGATCAGTAAGGGGCTACGTTTTGACCATCTGAAATTGAAGTAGGTGGAAAGCAGTCTCAGAGGAAGGCTGAAGCTGGACCAAGGAGAGGCCAGAAGTGGAGTGAGGAGTTCAGAGGGGAATCACCATTGAGTGAAAATATTGCCAAAAAGGGCAAAATCAACAATTTGAGAGATGAAGAGAATTTGGAGATGGAGCAGAAACTGAAACCTAACCAGAATAGTTGTGTGCCTATTGCAGAGGGCTTCTGTTGAAATGAAAGGAGGAGTGTGCAGACAGCTTCTGGAAAGATGGATTGGAAACTTCTGAAAATAAGCACATAATTTAATCTCAGTGAATCATCTTATTCTGCAAAAATGTTCTTAGGCTGAATGATGTTCTGACAGAAAATAAGGGAATGCCTTTTTTGATCTCTGCTTTCTTGACTGATGAGTGAATCAGAGGTAGAAGTATAATTATGAGTAGTTGAGGGTGGACTGAAGGGTCTCTCCAGTACCTAAGGCATTCTGAGAAGCATTTTGCTCTTCTAGAGAAACAAGTAGACTGATTAGCCCCAAGCAGGAAGGGGGTGGAAAAAATGGCAGGCAAGAAGGCTCAGTGTTTTAAACAGATGCTGAACTGGAGCAATCCTTAGAGGATGCTAGAGGGTACATTCAGATAGCATTCTTTAATACAGAATGTTTTAAGATGCCTTGTAGTATGTTGGATAAAAGAGCTGGAGATGCTTAAAGCTGTTAGGAAAAGATGTCCAACACTAAAATGGCTTCAGACACTTGGCTCTTTCCTTTGTGAAATCCTTTGTATCTCAAATTCAAGTTGTCCAGGTGAGATTGGTACAGATGGCTTGATTTGTTTGTTCCTGTGTCATCAGGTGAGTTACTTGTGAGGAATTTAGAAAATGTGAGTTGCCCATGTTCCCTTTCTGTAAGTGAAAAGCTGGGCATGTCATCTCTCATCAGCATCAACTCAAAATACCACAGGAACATCAGAAGGCTTTTCTAAGCAGAGAAAAATGATTTATTTATCTTCTAAATATTCATTGTTATGATATGACATGAAGTAAAAGGGACACTGACCCTCCCGTTCATCTTACTCCCAGAATTCAGCTTATTTTTCTGGGACAGGGCAGTGTTGCACTTTGCCTGGGACAATTCACGAGCCATTGGTGGTTTCTGAGGTCTGCAGGTTGTTACAGAGTGCTGGAGCAGTGCTCCAATAAACATGGCTTTTCTATAAGGGACTTCCCTCATAGAAGGTAGGTCACAAACCAAACCATTTCTTGCTTTTGCCATGAGTTTTCACAAGAGTCGTGCTGCTGCTGCAGGGACACTGGGTCTGTTCTTCCCCATGGGAACCAGCAGTGGGAGGTCACTGCAGTCACCTCACCCACAGAAGACCATGGATGCAAAATGGTAACCAGTTTACTGGCTACTGCTTTCCCAGACTTTTCTTCCTTGTGTTTCTCTCCTGCTTCAGAGAACATACATAGATGTGGGTGGTTGCTTGCACCACACAGGAGGTGACATCTCCAAAGCAGTGGTGGAGACAGGCAGCTGGGAAGAGTTTTCTGTTTACAAGAAGTCCACATCAGGAGCGTGCCTAGTTCTGTCCCCTCTGCTGGGGTTTCCTACCTGCTTGTCCTGACAAATGGCAAATCAGTTGTGTGTCCATGCTCCTGATAGTGTGCAAAAGCCTGCTGTGGATATGGGAACGATTGGTTTTTCCCAAGATGATTTTATTTTCTTTAAATATTGGCAAGAGTAGAGAGTGTCCTTGTTAGGGAGTGTTGGACTGCATTGTTAAGAGGGACAGGAGGAAGCTTAGTGCAAGTGTGACATGAAGCACATTTTTTATCTGTAGAAACTGTAGGTCTAGTGGTAGTTTCTAGGGGCTCTTTACAAAGACAGATATTTGGAAATTTGCTAACAAGAATTACAGAATTATGTGGACATTTGCTCAGGTCCTCAGTCTCTGGTTGCCTGCCATCCCTGTGCCTTGAGAGGGCAAGGTTGCCTGGAGCCACTGGCCCTGGGCTGGCCCTGGGGTGCTGAAGGGGACCTGTGCTCACTGTCACTTGCTGCCAGCAGCGACACACTTGCTTGGCTCTTCCTGGGCTCCCTCCCCTGACCTGCCTGCTTCCCAGCTCACAGCCATGAAAGGGGGCTCTGCTCTCACATCTCAGTGAGAACTGCAGGAACTTCCTGAGCTAGGCTGAGTGCAAGTGCTAGAGTTAAATCCAGGCAGACCCAAGCGAAATTCCAGGGGGAAGGACAGGCAGTCAGCAAGTGTCAAAAATGACATGGGCCTTTTTCTTGCTGCTGGCGAGGCTGCTGATTTATGTCACAGCAGCATTTCCTACACTACCCCTAAAGTGCTTTCAGGGTTAGAAACATATGGAATTCCCTACCAAGTTACATAAGTTATTTTCATTTTGTCTCCTCTGACAGCATATGATATGAGAGATCCCATGGTTTTTAAGGTGAGGCAAGTAGAAGGGGAATAGTCCAAGTGGCAGCAGTGTTACTCTCCTAAACTGCTACTTTTTCAGACCATGACATTTAGAGTATTTGGTAACTTGAGTTAATTCTGCTTTGCATTGATTCTGTTGAATAAACAGTGACTTTAAAATGAGGCACAGCTGGAGGCACCATTAAACCCACCTGAATTTTGCTTCTCAAGCTGTGTTTTCTGAGTATTCTGCAGAAAATGAGTCTTTGAGAGTTTTTAGAAAAAAATAAACAAGCTCCTAAATTTAGAGAAATCGTCTTGACTGTAGCCAGAATGCTTCAGGAAGCTGAACTTGCAAGAAACAGGCTGAGGTGGCACAGAGAGAAGCACCAGAGCTGTAAACCTAGCTAGATGGTGTTATTCCTGAGGCTGGTTTGGTAAATATGATTCCAGGGAGTCTAGGTGCCTTGTAGGGTCTCCTCTGATAATTTTTCACACCACTTTTGGCAGAATAATTTGTAAGATTGCAGTTTCCTTCATTATATAAAGGGCCCGTTAGCTAGGTGTCCCTCTCTGCTGGGCGCTGCATGGTAAGAGACATTTCCTGATGCTAAAGCTGCCATGGGCAGCCATGCAGAAGTGATGCTGCACCAGCCTCGGGGGCAAATTCCCCCTCTGACCACGGCACTTACCTGCTTGAATGCCTTTAAGCTGCCTGTGAGGCAAACCAGTTGCAGCTTGGAGAAGCGAGGTGCAGTGCACAGTGCTGTCTGCTGTGGGGATGGGCCCTGGCACTCCTGGATTCACCAACCTGCCTGAAACTCTGCTCTTACTGCAGCCAAGAGATGCCACAAATCGTGGTGGATGCTGCATGTGTAGCTGCAGTGTAGCTGCAGACTGAGCCCAGGGCAGGTTAGATGAGGTGGGACAGGATTTCACTGCTCAGATAAATGCCCAGGTAAGGAGGAAGGCTGCAGAGGAGCCTCACCTCGCACAGCTCCCTGCACAGCACAGTGTGCTGAGCCACACACAGCAGGGACTGTGGGAACTCCTCTCCCTTGCTGGGACAGGAGTTGCTCGCTGCCCTACTGTAAAGGAAGATGTGTCCTTTTTTAGGGTTCTAAAGAATGCTCTGATGAGAGGACATTGAACTGAGTGTCTGTGGAGACAGAAGAACTTGGCAGTCTTAACCCACCCAGGTAGTGATGAGGAAAGGTTGAAACTTGGCTGTTTCTTGGAGCCTTTAAGTGTTTTTAATTATTCTGTCTCTATCTGTGGGCCTCTATCACTTTTGTACCATTGGAAGGCAATCTGTTTCTCAGAGAAGACTGAAAACCACTGGAGTTCTTTGTATCCATCACCCACATGGAAAATGGGCAAAAGCAATAAAAAAAAAAGGGACTATCTTCTCCTTCCCACCTGTGTGTATTTGAAGGAACTGCACTAACATCAGTGGGATTTTTGCATAGATGCCTGACTGACTGTAAGGGCAAATTTGATCTCCACTCAGAGATGCATGGGAACGTGATACTTGCCTGATTATAGTTACTTTACACAGGGAAGGGATTAGAACAGGGTTTTCAGGATGATGGCAAAATGGTTCTGCTCCACACTTGTATTTGGGGAAACTGTGACACTAGTCCTAAAGCAAAGCTCTAGTTAAATGAAGAGATTAGTGTGAAGCTGATGTCATGCATTAGTGCATAATATTTTAACTGAAGTTTCTTCTTTTGGCAAGAAACCCACTTCAAAAAAAAAACCAAAAAAACCCAACAAAACCCAACAAAAAACTTGCAATAAAGTAGTCTCAGAAGATGGAGGTAAACAGATGTAGTTGTCCCAGTGAATCAATTATGAATAAACTATGAAAATGATACTTAATGTACTTTAAAAGATTTGGCTTTAGTATGGAAATGATACCAGCTGAAGTGAAAGCAATACTATCTACGTGGGAAAGTGGCATTGAAATATTCTTTCTTTCTGCCGCCTTTTGTCAATAAGAGAGGCTTGAATTATGCATTAGCAAGCTATAGAGTTATGGAAGATAATACAGCAAGGTTATGAACCCAGAACAAAAGAAGGGGAATCTAGGTTCAACTCAGTAATATATCACTTGGAACATATATAAATGATTATAATGCTTTGCACATTATAAAGAGAGTAGTCACATATTTAAATGAGAACAGAGCTATTGCTTCAAGATTTTCTTCAAATATTAATTTGGGCATTGTAATTAGTTCTTCTTGGGAAGCCTTGCAATGTTCAGTATGTTTAGAGTTTTGTGGAATATTCCAGAAAATTACTCTAGCAGATGTACTTTAGATGTAGGATTTTTCATAAATATCAATTTGTATTCACATAAACGAAATTCTGAATCTCTGGCTGTGAACAGTCATCTTTTGAAATGGGAGTGATCTTCGGACAAAGATGGTCAAAGCAATACTAATTCTGAATATTTGGAGGAGAAACCATAAGCGAAGAGTTATTCACAGCATTTTTTTTCATTATTAATATTTTTATAATGTGCTTCTCTCCCTAAATTGACAAAAAGAAAGGGAAGCAAAATCCATCAGCTGCTCTGTTTGCTGTCTGCTGATAATTCTGAAATTATTTGTTCCCTTAAAGCCTTTTTCCTGAGTGACATTCCAGGGCTGGCACCTGCTGGGTGCTGGTGCTTCTGCCCACCTTGGTGTCCACCCCAGCCTACCAGGCTGTGTCCACCCCTGCCAGTGCAGTAGGGGGAAAAGTGAGCAGCCCACACCTAAGCCTGCCCTTAGCAGTCCCAGTTTCATTTAAATTGCTTTGTACCTGTACAGGAGGGCTTCTGTCCCCAGGTCAGTTTTGTTTGGAGCTGGAGCCCTCTCTAGTTCTCAAAGATGGAGCAGCACAGGGCAGCGATTGTATCACAGGGCAGAGCTCTTGTTGGAACATCGAGTTTCCCAGTGATCAGTGGGATCATTCAGCTGGTCTTTCCCTGGTCCCAGGGACACCGGATGACCCTGGGAGTTACTGCCATGTTGGCCCATGTTGGCTCTGAGGCTCTTGGCTGTCCCACCAGCTTTTACTTGGGCAAGTGTTGGAGTCAGGTCCACTCAGGTCCTTCTTTGTCCGCAGATTTGCTCCACAGTGGATGTGGAGCCCAGAGGCTGCAGAAGCCTGCTGACATACGGACTCCCCCTTTTTTGCTCGGCTCTGGAGACAGCCTGGCTCCTTTGGTCCTCTGTGCTGGGCTGTGGGCACCACCAGTCCTTGCTGTGCTGCTGCCCACACGTGGCCAACTCCTGCTCCCAGAGCTTGTGTTCCCTCCTTCTGCCATGTCAGGGAAAAGATTCTATGTTTTTGTTGCTCTTACAAATAATGAAGCTTAGAAGATTTAATTTTTTTTTTTCTAGTAGGATTTTGAGCAGTGATCAAGTAGAGAAAAATAAACTACAACAGTTCGGGATATTTTTTTGTTTTTGGAAGCGAATTATGGACTTTAAAAACAAGGTCTTCTGATGGCTGAAGCTGTTTACTAAATCGGTGAGGCATTTGAGGTGTACTTGCAGTTCCCTGAGCTGTATCATTAAACAAGTGTAAGTTAACCAACCTTCAGACCACTGTTACTTACTTTTAATCACAGCTGAGGAGCTACTTAAGAAAACTCTTGGGAAAAGCAAACCATTTATTGAAGAGAGGAATAGGGAGTCCGAGGTAAGCATTTACCAGTCACCAAGAATCTTTAGATCCATTTAGTGGATCTCATTATTTGGTGAATAAACCACCTGGCATTGCTTAGAAAAACATCAGAATAATTTCTTTCCAAGACAGACCTAATTGTATAGCAGTGTGTGGCCATTATTTTCTTCCACTCCTGATCTGAGGCTGGGACTGCTTGCCACGTAGTTTCATTCTCTTTTCGTTTCAAAAACAGTGTCCTTAAAAAATGAATAACTGTGGAGAAAGGGTGCTGTGTTGGGCTACTCCTGCGAACTGCCTTGCTTAAGGAAGGTGCCACCCACCCCCTTACAAAAGAAGTAAAATAACACACAGTTGCCCCAGCATTTTTGTGCTCTGCAGTGAATGGTTGTGACAAGGGAAACAGAAGAGACTTGGGGTTTGTCCTTTGTGTAGTTACTCTTTGGGCTCAGAGATGAGGGCTCCATTGTCTTGAATCAACCACCAGAAGCCTCTCATTTTCTTCCTCCTCATTACACAGTTCCAGTCTCCCGTGCACATAATTACAGAGTTTGTGGCTTTTGGTTATGAGTGGAGGGGTAATTCCTGATGTTTGGCTGTTCTCACTACTTGTAAATTTTGAAAACTGATTCTGATAAGCATTCAGTGGGAATGGGCTTGGATGTTGCAGGGATATATGTACAACTCTCCTTAATTTAATTTAGCCACCCCTTAATTTGCTTCAGTCATGTATTTGCTACATATTGCATGAGGCATGGAGGCTTTTTAAATTTGGGTTTCACTCCTGAGAACATGATGCACTGCCTATGATAAAGACTGACACTCCTGGATGCACAGATCACTTTGAGTGAGTGATTTCCACTTGGAAGAAAACAAGGTCTCTGGGAAGAGGTAAATGCAAAGTAATTATCTGTGTTGTTTAGCCAGTCCTAGTGAAAAGTGTGGCAGGGCTAAGTTCTCAGGTACTGATGTCCTCCTGCAAGTATGAGGGCCACACCTTCATCCAGCTGTTTGCCTCTGCTTGTGCTTGTCTCCTTGTCACTGAGGTCTACTCCCACCACTGGCTTTCTGGTTAGTTTCTGGTTTCAGACAGGCTCTGGGAGAATTGGGAAAGTGAGGCCTGTGGAGGGTTGATGGGATTCTCATGACTTTTGTTAGCTGCTGTGGTACTCAATGGCTGGAGCTCAGAATGGATGTGGAATAGAAGAAATATACAGAAAACAACAGCCCGTGGAACCTCAGGGTGCACTGTCTTTGGTGCCAATGTCCATCCAGTGCTAATTTTGTTGCTACACAGCCCAAATAATTTTATGCTTTTTGTAAGATTTTTAGAATTTTCCAACTCTTGGAAATTTAACAGAAGTAATGTTTGATTCATAAAACATAACATAGCTTAAAAAAAAAGGCAATGAGGATACAGACAGTTTCTGGGTAGAAAGTAATTCACAACTTGGGTGGTTTCAGGTCAGTTTTGGGTCTCACACAGGCTTAGAAAAAAAGCTGCTGCTGCTTTCCATAAAAATAAGAGCCTGTCCTTGCTCTTCATTTCCAGTACTTATTATTTTTACCACATTCATATATTTATATTTTGCTTTTGGAAGACACAGGGACAGAATGATACTCCTTTGCCCCTGATCTCACTGTGATTATCTAACATAAATCTCCCTTTATAATCTTATCACTGGGCAATTCGGTTATTCTAAATGTGAGCCTTCTTGCCCACTAATCAGTTCATCTTCAGGTTTTTAAAAGCCCTATTTCATAATTCTGCACATACCAATTTCTTCTGAGTGTCCAGCCCAGCTCTGCCGTCACTTATCCCCTTCTCCCTCCTTTCTGACAAGGCAGGCTCTTTCTCCCGCTCACAGTCTTTGCATTGCTTCCAAGTTGATGCACATAGTCATTTGTAATCAAGGCTGTAAATTGTATTTAAAGCTGTACTGCACTATCCATGGATATTTGAATCATAAATGAGAGTATTGTCCTGCCTGTACTCTCACTTATTCTTTCAGCCGTAATAGATCCTTTCATTTGTGCTCAATTAGCTTTTCCACTCCCGCTTTCAGACCCTGAAAGTTTCCACTCTTTTCTTCAGGTCTTGAATGCTGATGGTGTGGCCATGTTTGCCTCTACCCCATAATTTGTTTAGCTCTTTTGTACCACAGATTTCCCTGAATATGGTTTGTTTGTTTTGACAAGTCCAAACACCATGACTATATTGTGCCATAAAACAAAAATGTTCCCTTTAATTATTGCTGGGGGGCTGCAGCTCTGGGATCGGCCTCTTGGGTGTTTCAGCTTTTGTCTCCAGGTTGAACATTAACAGAATATTTCTAGAAGATTGATATAAAAGTTTGGTTTTTTTTTTAATTTTGCTTTGTTTGTTTGTTTATTGGGTTTTGGGGGGTTATTTTGTTTTTTTTGACAAGTCCAAACACCATGACTATATTGTGCCATAAAACAAAAATGTTCCCTTTAATTATTGCTGGGGGGCTGCAGCTCTGGGATCGGCCTCTTGGGTGTTTCAGCTTTTGTCTCCAGGTTGAACATTAACAGAATATTTCTAGAAGATTGATATAAAAGTTTGGGGTTTTTTTTAATTTTGCTTTGTTTGTTTGTTTATTGGGTTTTGGGGGGTTATTTTGTTTTTTTACTCTGATATAGCAGTGAGCCAAATCACAGCAATCATGTGTCAGGAAGAGTCATTTTTAGAACAGCACCCCACAGTGTGCAAGCACACAGAGTGCCCTTCCTTTTGCTGCAGTGCCCTGATGCTGGGGCAGTCAATCCAGCCCAGCCCCTTCCAGTGCCAGCTCTGCCCTCCTGGCTCCGGGCACAAAAGCCTTGGGGGAGTTGCCAGCTGCTCCTGCTTGGGTGCCAGAGTTCCCCTGGGACTTCAGTCTGGTGCAAAATGCGGCTCCTCATATTTTTAATGACCTGTCCCACTGCCGGCACAGCTTTTTATGTTTGCTGACATCTCCAAAGGTGGAATTAAAAAGAACGAGGGTTTCCTTTTCCCTGTGCATTTTTGAACTCACTTTTTATTTACTTTTTTTGTGTCTTTCTTTTCTGAGAAAAAAAAAGAAACAAAACTCAGAGAAAATCAGCTATAGCTTCACTTCCTTTCTTTGTACCACAAAATGTGCACATACTTCTGCAGTGCGATCAGACAAGGTTTTATTTCTTTTCTTGTGCACTTCTTGTTTTACAAATATGGGCTGATTTTAATTTTTTTTTCATTGATGTTAGTTTCTGTTTTGAAAGTATTTTAGGGGTATTTTCTTTCACTTTGAACACAGCTGGCATGTTAAAATAAATGTTTCTCTTCTGTACTGAGCCCTGGGATAATGTTGCAGGCAGAGTGATTGGTGTCTGTTTGAAACTAACATCTCAGAAATTATTTTGTGATCCTCTTCCAAGAGGAAGATGATCATGACCTTTCTTTCCAGGACTGTCCATGGATGGAGACAGAACCTAGTTGGATCCTGTTTTGGGTGAATGTTGTCCTTTGTGTTTTTGAAAGTTTTAGTAGGCTTTCTCTTGCTATAGATAGCCATCCCTATTTTACTCTTAACATTTTTCCAATCATGTGATACGCTAGAAGTAAAAAATAAAATTGAAAATAATATATATCTCTGATGGACTAAAATGAAGGATGTTTCATGTCATGTGTAAATGCACACAAAGAAGGAGAGAGACAAAGACAGTGCAAGTGTTAGGGTATTCATCTGTGATGTGAATTTGAAAGCAAACCATGAAAATACAGCAGTTAACAAGACCTTTGGTGGCCTGTATTTTGTGGAGATGAATTGGGAAAAGAACTCTGACCCTAAATCTCACCCTAAATCTGTCCCTAAATCACAGTCACAGTAAGAGAAGACAAATATAAGCAATAAAGTGTTCTGCTTGGCACTCTGCATCAGGGACACCTGAGCTGGTTGGACAGAACTTTCTAGAGCAGCCCAGTATTAACCCATTCATGAACATCAAATGTGGCTAGATTGTCTTTTCATAATTTGTGATATCCAAAGTATAAGCCTCCTTCCTTCCTTCCTTCCTTCCTTCCGCCCCTTCCTTCCGCCACTTCCTTCCGCCCCTTCCTTCCGCCACTTCCTTCCGCCCCTTCCTTCCGCCACTTCCTTCCGCCCCTTCCTTCCGCCACTTCCTTCCGCCCCTTCCTTCCGCCACTTCCTTCCGCCCCTTCCTTCCGCCACTTCCTTCCGCCCCTTCCTTCCGCCACTTCCTTCCGCCCCTTCCTTCCGCCACTTCCTTCCGCCCCTTCCTTCCGCCACTTCCTTCCGCCCCTTCCTTCCGCCACTTCCTTCCGCCCCTTCCTTCCGCCACTTCCTTCCGCCCCTTCCTTCCGCCACTTCCTTCCGCCCCTTCCTTCCGCCACTTCCTTCCGCCCCTTCCTTCCGCCACTTCCTTCCGCCCCTTCCTTCCGCCACTTCCTTCCGCCCCTTCCTTCCGCCACTTCCTTCCGCCCCTTCCTTCCGCCACTTCCTTCCGCCCCTTCCTTCCGCCACTTCCTTCCGCCCCTTCCTTCCGCCACTTCCTTCCGCCCCTTCCTTCCGCCACTTCCTTCCGCCCCTTCCTTCCGCCACTTCCTTCCGCCCCTTCCTTCCGCCACTTCCTTCCGCCCCTTCCTTCCGCCACTTCCTTCCGCCCCTTCCTTCCGCCACTTCCTTCCGCCCCTTCCTTCCGCCACTTCCTTCCGCCCCTTCCTTCCGCCACTTCCTTCCGCCCCTTCCTTCCGCCACTTCCTTCCGCCCCTTCCTTCCGCCACTTCCTTCCGCCCCTTCCTTCCGCCACTTCCTTCCGCCCCTTCCTTCCGCCACTTCCTTCCGCCCCTTCCTTCCGCCACTTCCTTCCGCCCCTTCCTTCCGCCACTTCCTTCCGCCCCTTCCTTCCGCCACTTCCTTCCGCCCCTTCCTTCCGCCACTTCCTTCCGCCCCTTCCTTCCGCCACTTCCTTCCGCCCCTTCCTTCCGCCACTTCCTTCCGCCCCTTCCTTCCGCCACTTCCTTCCGCCCCTTCCTTCCGCCACTTCCTTCCGCCCCTTCCTTCCGCCACTTCCTTCCGCCCCTTCCTTCCGCCACTTCCTTCCGCCCCTTCCTTCCGCCACTTCCTTCCGCCCCTTCCTTCCGCCACTTCCTTCCGCCCCTTCCTTCCGCCACTTCCTTCCGCCCCTTCCTTCCGCCACTTCCTTCCGCCCCTTCCTTCCGCCACTTCCTTCCGCCCCTTCCTTCCGCCACTTCCTTCCGCCCCTTCCTTCCGCCACTTCCTTCCGCCCCTTCCTTCCGCCACTTCCTTCCGCCCCTTCCTTCCGCCACTTCCTTCCGCCCCTTCCTTCCGCCACTTCCTTCCTTCCCCCTCCCTCCCTCCCTCATAAAATTGCACTTCCCATTCTTTTCAGTGGACACTTTTCCCAATCTATACAAAACCCCAATTTCAAATCCTATCCTTTTCCTCTGAAAGAGGGGTCAATGTCAGCCTCTGCTGATACAAATTTTTCCACATAAACTGACCTTGTGCAGCATTTCTAGTTAGTGAATTAAAATCAGTGGAGAGAGCCAGCCCTGTACGAGTCTCAGTGGCCTCATTTTATTATATGCACTTTAAGGATAGACTGTTAAGGAGGAACATTGCTTGGGTGATTCAGACAGACAAAGCAGAATGGAACTGCAGGGTTAGTATCCTGATCTGGATATTTCCATGGTTTAAAGTCCTGTGCTATCCTCCCTCTTTGTACATCTGTACTCTCACATATTATACCTCATCTCTAGAGCTGCTGCCATACTGCAGCCTTAACACCTAATATTTCTACCAATATTTTTTTTTTGTTTTATTTTGCATTTGGTTGTTGTCTGAATTTCAGACTCCTAGCAAGAGGGAATTATTCCCTTCTCCCAGTCCAGAAAATTGCCTTTCTTTACCATGACAGATGTGTACCAGTGTTACAAATGATGACATCCTGCCACATTCTGGCAAGGTAGTTCACTTGAAACATGGATTTTGATTTCTACATGGTTCTTTACTTTTAATATATCCCAAGTTTTCCACAATTTAGGGATGGGCTGAGAAGGAGGTAGATGGAGGTCAGGGGAAGAGAAGTTTAGAAGGAAAATGTGATGCAAATCAACAAGCATCATAATCAGCAGCATGCCAGAGGTGCATTAGAAGGACTTGGATGTAAGGAAGTTTGAGTCTGGCTGGTGATATGGAAGAGAGAACTTCTGTTTCAGGAAGTGGTCAAACAGGGGAGGAAAAACAAAATCATCCATTTCTGGCTGCTCCTGTACTGTTTGAAAGCATGTTCGTGCCTGTTCCTTTGGGCAGTATATGTCCTTTGGGCACCTACCAAACTAGGAGTTCCTGGAAGCAAAGCAGGATTTGTCAGGATATAAAAATGTCCCTGCTTTGTATTTGCAAAAGAAATGTGCCAGAACTCTGTAAATGCTGTCTGTCCATGCCCCTGTGCACAGAGCTTTAGAGGCACGTACTGCACCACACTGCTTCCTGACCAGAGACCTCCAGGAGGTCTTGAACCAGTGATGAGGCATTAAAAACAGATTTTCTTCTCCAAGGAGAAGTGAGACTTACTATTATTTTATCATAGTGTTTTGGTATTTAATATACAAGGACTTGATAAAGTGCTACTGTATAACCTTCTAACAATATCCATTTTGTCCCATAAAATTATTATATCCAGTCTTAAAATGTTAAATATGTCACTATTAGGGTAGAGTATCATAAAATTCAGTTTATAATATTAAAACTCAAAACTGACACAGTGTTATCAATTACATTCCTTGGTAATATTCAACTTTTTTCATTCTTCTTTAATTTTGCATTTTAGTGTAACAAATTGAGATTAAAGCCATAGCCTCCAGTTCAAGGTCTCTTGGCGGTGAATGGCAGTAAAGTTACAAGTAAAATGATAAGAAAACAAATCACAGTGAAATCTAATATTTAATAACATTTCAGACAGATTACAGAGATTTAAGGCCCTGTGCTGCAATCAGCATTGGATCAGAGCAGATATGCTAGTAATTGCAGAGGGAAATGCTCTCATCTTCTTGAAATAAATGCAGATCATCAGTGGGAGACTGTAAATATACTGAACAGCCAGTATCAAACTGAAATTCCTTTCTGGTATGATTTGAAAAAAGATTTCTGGTGTACTCCCAGAAGACAGAAATCTGTGTTACATTGTTTGGTTTTAGCTGAGGAAATGACATATTCCCCATTCCCTTAAATTTCTGATGACCTCTCCAGTTGGTGCCAGTACAGCACATCTTTCGTCTGGACTTTTCCATTTCTTGAGCAAATGTAAGGAAAACTTCCCTAAAAATGGAAAAAAGGCCAAAAAAGAGGCTTTAAATGCTCTGATGCATTCATATATATTTTCTACTTTTTAAAAAGTGTGTATTTGTCCCATATTCTACATTTCGAATACCAGAATGTAACAAAATTTTTATTCAGCCCATAAGGGACTAAATCACCTTTTAAAAATTTGTTCAACTGACAGTGAGCCAACGGCCAAGTTACACAATAATGTGGAAAAAAAAAAGAAAGTTACACATGAGTTAGCGGGGCTTTCTTTGCACGTAATGTACATATCAATTACTTAGTGATGCATTATATAGTTTAATCTAATTCAGCATGTCAAACTTTTCAACCCAATTTATAAATTCAGCTGCATCAGCCTCTGCATCATTTACACTGGGTAATTTTTAGCTTCTCTTGAAATCAGGTCCTATGGAAAAAAAAAGGGCTCGATTTATTGTGCGTGTTATACTCTGGGACCTAGTTTGCTCAGTGAGCAAAATGAATGCAGTGAGTTTCACACAGTAGAAGTAGATATTGTGTATTGTGTTTTGTATGCTGAGCCTTTTTCTTTCCTTTCTCTCTCTCTCTTTCTTTCCTTTTTTTTTTCCCCTCCAATAGAGCTATCCAGTCTTGAATATGTCAGTGTGCCTTGAATGTGCAGTCACATTCTGAGGTATGTCTTTGAACTCTTCAATGGTGCTTTGCATTTCTTTGAGACCTTTTATGAGAAGGAAATAGAGAAATGTGGACTAAAATGCTGTGCGGTTGTCTCATTATTTCTCTTCCATTAAAAAAAAAAAAAAGGGAAAAAAAGGAGAAGGAGTTAGTTTTTGTTAGACAGGGACACCACTGTTATATTGGATATTCAGCATCTCCTGTGCATGGCTCCACACTCATGCTTGCAGACAGCATGGGGTACGGCGTACCAATTTAGGAGGCCAAGACAATAGTTCTGTATCTACTCTGAACAAAGAAATTATCATGCCCAGCTTGCAATTACTTTGACAAGAGGAAATTGATTTTCAATATATATCTTATTCCTGGCCGTTAAAAAAAAAAAAAAAATTAAAAAAGAAAAGAAACCCTAAAGCACCGCCACCACCACCTCCCCCCCGCAAAAAAAAATCCAAAAAACCCAAGCCCTAGAGAAAGTTGAAGACTAATGATTAGTAATCAGAAAATAATAAAGTGTGACCAGAAAAATTAGAAGCTCCCCTGCAGCTCTAATTAAGCCAGTAGGAAACTAGAAACATTAAAAACCTGTGGAAGGATGGCGGAATGGTGCCTATGGTTTTCTTTAGGTTTTCTTTAGGTCAAGATTCTGTCACCCTTCCTCAAAGTAACTTTTTGGTACCAAAATGGTTATGAGCAGCAGACTTGTGCTCATAACCATTGTGCTCAACCACTTGTGCTCAATCAGAGGATTGTGGGATCACAGGACAGCATTTGGCAAGTTTCAGCTGGAAAAGCTTGAGCCACACACTCGAAACACAGTGTGTAGGGTACAGCCAGCTGCCTCCATACTGCAGGGATGTTAAATGTGAGTGTCACCAGTCAGAGAGATATAAATTAAATATATTTAAGGAGAAATTTCACAAAGGATTATTCTGGCATATAAAAAAAGAAGCCAATAAAAGTTTTGTACAGAGAAGTGCTCCTAGAGATTGTATTAATATATTTTATGAGGTTTCTTTTAATTAAATTTAGAACTTAACAGGTTTAATTTCTACATGTGTCAGGCATGGAAAGGAAAGAGGACAGTTTGAGACAGTTTTTCTAGAACTGAGGCAATTTTTTTTCTCATAGTTACAAATATATCCCTTGCTCAGTGACTGTGTTTATCTTTTAAGTGGTGGGGAGTATGGGTTTACTATCTCAGTTAATTCTCCGCTCTAACACCCATGAAGTGTAATGTATTAAACAAGTTTAATTTTTAGAATCTATTTTGCACATGCCCTTTTGACAGAGACATTCCACCAGCAGATAACTTTTAATACTGCACTTGGGGCACAGCGCCTGACAGAGATTACTGTATAACCTGAAGTAAAAGTATTAGCGTAAAATACAAGGCTGTGTACATGGGATTTCATCCAGAGCACTCAG
>NW_005054311.1:9215362-9239365 GCF_000277835.1 Geospiza fortis
TATTTTAAGCAAATGCACTCGTATTTGTTTCTGGAACTATAAGGGATCAGTCAAGCAAATGTTTCCGTGAAAGGAAAAAAAAATATATGTTCATAAAATTTACACTGCTTTACTTCTTGGTGGCAGAGTATTTAAAATAATTGTTCAATGAAAGACTAAACACTTTCTTGGAAAACTCATTTAAATCAAGAATTAGCCATACGAGGTGTCTACTCCACTGTGTAAAATAATAAACTTTGTTCTTTCTTTTTCTGTTTTACCTTTAATACATAGCCACCTTTATAAAATCCATATGTTACATATAAAAAGGCATTTTCATTTAAAAAAAACTCCAACACAAACCAACAACTCAAACCTACGAAGAACTAGACTTGCAGGCCTAAAGAAAACATTTGACTCATTTCCAGTTTAAACTGGGGGTGAGAGAGTGGAGAGAGGGGCAAGGTCAGGAGGAAATGGTGCCGGGCTGCTAAAACAGGGGCTGGCAATAGGAACAAGCAGAACTGCCTCAGCCTTTGTGCCCTCCTCCAGTTCTCTGTGAGTGTAGGGATTAAGTAACCACCACCATTCACACACCAGCAATTTCCCTCCCAGGTGTGAAACATTTTCCAGATAGATCAGCTGGGAGTTTTGGAAACAGCTAGTGGACTCTTTTCTCCCATCCCCACCTCCTGGTTATTCCCTGTGATGCATATAATAATGGGAAAACAAGAGGATTACAATATCTAGTAATTCCTAGATATTATCACTGGTTGAATAGAAGCTGGAAGTTTTCCTTTGCATGCATTGCACTGGCTCTTGTGGGTAGTGGAAGAAGGAGAGATAAATGTAGGACAGTGTTTACGGGGGTTAATTCTGGTGCACAGCACACCTTGAAAATTATTCTGGCTTGCTGGGGAATTCCATCCCAAGGGCCATTTGGCAGCCTGGGGCAGGGGGCTTCATTGTATTTTCGAGGTCCCCCAAATCTTAGCCCATTTTGAGGGTTCATTACTGCTGTAATTTAATGTAGTCACAATTGTGACCCACTCACCCAGGGGTTCTCTCATCAGCCCAGTGTTGCTGGAGTCCCTCAAGCTGGGACTGTGCCACAGCCTGATTTTAAAATGCCACCTGCTACCCTGGCTGTCTGTTTGTCTTTCTGGAAAAGCCTTCAGATGGTCATTTATGGCAATGCACAAGACTCCCAAGAAAAGAGAGAGGGAACCTCCCTATTCCAGGCTACAGCTTTTTCCTTAGTTTTCACCAGGCAGTCTCAGTCCCAGCTCACTGTGGTTTGCTCACACACAGAACATAAATACATTGTTCTGGCTGGATTTGCTGGCTTTGCACCTCTCCTCTCCAAAAAAATCCTCAACCTGACCACTTTAGGAGACATTTCATTGAGCAGCACCCACCTCTAAAACATTTCAAAGGATTTTTCCGTATGGTGCAGAAAGACAAAACTCATAGAGAACTGTTATTTTGTTTTTCTTTATAAATCTTTAGTATTTTAAAATAAAAAAATACACCACTCTGTTTATGAAATTTGTTTAAAATAATCCTTCTCACATCTTTGCAATAAAATGTGTTTCAGCTTATTGGTGCCTTTTTCCAGTTGTAGTCAAAAAAGACCTATTTTAGCATAGATGTCACAGATTCAGAAGAGCAGAGGCCTATAAAACACAGAGTGTGGTTTCAGTTTTATCATTACAGGCTAAGGCACAGTGTGTCCACTACCAACAGCTGGAAAATGAGACAATGACTAAAAGTGGCATCATTGTGTTTCCTGGATGCTTTACTGGCAAAGTTCAGTGAGGTGAAGACACTTGTGATGGAGACAGCTCAACAGGGATTTTTCACTTTGTGTCACATGCTAGTTTAAAAAAAAAAATCCACTAAGAGATGTCAGAGGTGAACTGAACAGCTTGAGTCTAGCAAAAAAATCAATGCACACAAATTGTTTAGGTCCTAGTTTTGCTCTACAGTGTGTGTGTGTATGCCTACAAATTATAAATATGGCTGTCTAGGAAATCATGCCTTTGCTGCTTGTCACCTATTTCATCTCTGCCACGTGTTTCAGTGAGGTCAGTAGATGTTTGCATAGCTACTGCAACCTCCTCTTTGCAGGAGGGGACAGCAGAGTCCTGGCTGGGCTCAGGGTGTTGCAGGGGCGTTTAGGAGATGGTGATTTCCTGCCCCCTCCATTTCCATTTGATCACCTTGTGTTCTGCTGAGCAGCTTCACTCTCAGCCATCTGCGGAGTAAGGATATTTCTACACAACACCTTTTTTCAGGCAGAAGCACCAACGCTGCCCACATGCTTGGCTGAGAAAAAGCCCTGTGGCCACGGTGACTCTAAGCCCACCACCCCTTCTCTCTTAAGAGCAAACAAGTCAGGCCTTGGCAGCTCAGACGGAAGGCAGAAAATGCTTGTGTAAGCCAGGGAAATGTCACAGAGGCTGTATCTCAAGTCTGCTGCAGTTTCCACACTCAGATGACTTCTTTAGTGTTATTGTTTTAAGTGAAACATAACCTTGATTTTGGCAGGGACCTATTACATTATTTGACTGTTGGGTGCTAAATGCACTCGCAGTGCAGTACTTGATTATGAAATGTTAACAGCATCTGTGGTGTTGCCATGATAGCCACAGACCTCATCTACTAACAAGGCCTTATTGTGCCAGCCATTTTACAAATCTGAAGCAAAAGACAGGCCTTGTCTCTGAGACCATGAAGTTTAGAGAGAAACATGTCTGAGCACTGAACTTAAGCACAGAGGAACTCAGTAACTTGCCTGAAGTCTTAACAGTCAGTCAGTGGGAGAGCCAGAGGGAAAAAACATCTTCCTGATCACTTTCCTTTTAAATAAATCTGGTGTTTAAAGTGCTGGTTATGGCTATTGTTCCAAGAGAAGTTGATAAGGTCAGTGCACAAGCCCCTAAGACAGAGGAGAGTTCTATTTAGGGTGCTGCAGTGCACAGGCACTGTGAACATGGGCAACGGTGGAGAATTTTGAAGAATGTTGGAGTAATGAAATGAGTTAACCTGTGAAGTGGGGAAATTACCAGACCTTCTTGTCTGAGCAAGTGTCAGGATGTGGGGGAGTACGGAAGCAGAGGAGGGAGAAGCAGAGGGGAGAACATATGGATGTGTCTTCTCTTGCAGTCACAGTCTCCCATGCAGGGGAAGGTCACAGTGCTCTTAAACACAGCAAATGTGATGCATCTGTAAGACAGACAATTGGAATAATCCACTAAAAATTATCTGCATGTATGGAGATTTAAGCATTTGTATATACAAACACAAAACTTTCACTTGTGGTAGACGGTTGACAAAAATTGTATTTAATTTTATTTCCTTATTTAGTTGAGAACATGATTCACATTCAAGGTCCAACAGAAGCTAAACCCATCTAATTTAACTAAACCACAGTGGGTGTCTCTCACATCAAAAGTGCATGAGTAACTGATGGGACATGGCAGGGATCTACTGACAATTCTTCTCAGTGCTGACCTCAAGAGCAGCTCCCCCCATTCAGTAGCACGGATAGATCAATGCTTGAATTTATCATCTTCAGTTTAAACAATAGCAGTATTTCAAACATTTTCCTGAATACTGTACTTTCATATAACCAGGTTTTGAGGAAAACAAAGGATAGAGGATTTATTTGAGGAAAAATGGTATTTATCTTAGTGAAATGATTTCTAAATTAAGCTCATTTTTTAAAACACGATTTGTAGCCATGCAACATGGAATTCAGTCGTCTTTCACTAAAGGTAGCCACAAAGCATTCCCTGACTTCTATCTAAACAATGGTTTCCCTGGATGTCATTTTAGCAAAATATTTGTGTTCCATCTTAACTAAAGGTGTGCTAGAGTCCTGTTGTTCAACAGCCTAAAAGTTGGTGTAAAAGCTTTGATGAATGAAAATTAATTGCTTAAATAGTAGAAGAAAGCAAATTCTCTTACAAATTGCTGGAGCTGGTCACTTTTTTTATCACTGTGGAACACGGGTTTCCAGTTTTCTTTCTTCATATTAACAGAACAATCTCTGGTTTAGAGTGCTACTGTAACCATTTTAACTTTGAATAAACGTGCATGCCACAGGCAGGCTGAAGTCATTGGGCTCAGAGATATCTGTAGACTTGCCTTCTTACTTGTGCTGACAAGCAGCTGTAATAAGTCCATGTGCCATCTGTTCTTTTCAACTGACCATGTGAGAAAGTTTGCTTTCAAAGTGATTTTACTGCTTTGATCCCATTCCTCCACCTCTTTTACTGCTTCTTACTTTCCATTCTCTATTACTTTTCATTGTTTCCCATTATTAATCCTTCCTTACTCTTGATATGTCCCCCAGGGCTCTTATTCTGTGGGTGGTGAGCACTGTCCCATGCATGAAGCTCCTTCTGTCATCAGGGGCTGACTGATGAGTTTTTTTCTGAAATCCCATGAAAGCTCAGAAGACTATCCCTCACGTGTGTCCCTGTAGAACAAGCTTGACACCTACCAATGAACTTTTTAAATGTGTTGTTTACTCTAGGTATTAATGTGCACTGGGGCAGTAACACATCTAGGTAAGAGAGGCAGAGAGCTTTTGGAGAGCTTTTCCTGTGTGTTTCAGGCTCCCTCTGTGCGGATCAGGTGTATCAGATGGCATATTCACCTGGCAGTATCCTGCCTCTTACAGCTTCTGACTGTTGGAGAATCATTTCAGGCTTTCAAAAAATGAATGGAAGACATGGCTGGACCCTTAATATTATTTTCAGTGTGTCTTGGGGTTGATCATTCTCCACTACACATTCCCACAGGAAATGTCCTTAGCTTTGCTCATAAGCTCACGTAATTGTAGGGTCTGTGTCATTCTCTTTTCTCATCCTGCAGAATGGAAAATGGCACTCTGCCTTTTATCTGGTTCTGCCTGGAAATATGAAAGGTAAAGTACAATGGGCACACATGATTCCACCCTGAAGGGTTTGGTAACCTTGAGGAGTTAGAAAGCCTGATCAGTGAAGATACCCATGCCAGAACCTGATGTTGCAGGAAAATGACATTTTCTAGGTAAGTATTTTAGCCTTCTGTCTGTCACAGATAGACCTTTTGATGTCTCTTATAATTGAAAAGGTATTGCTTCTCTGTGGTAAGAAAGAGACAAAGGGCAAGTTTTCTTCTTGGGCTGTGTCTAGATCTGTGTTCTCAGTTTCAGCCTGTATGCCTTGAAATACTTTCCTGAACGGAAAAAGTCAAGTTTACTATAATCACCTGAGATACAGCTCACACGGTTCAGTCTCCAAGCCAGCGCAGCAAATCACCCAAATGTGGGGTCCCTCTGCCTCTTATCACTGAGTTTAAACTAAACCAGGAGATACATTTAAATACCTGACCTCACTCCTGCAGAGATACAGCCTTTAAATGAAAAAATGCACTGATGTAACTTCAAAAGTCAAGTTTCATACTCAGAGGCCAGGCCATTCTGACATTCTCAACTTGCAGGCAAACCAAAGAGTAGCTACAGAACTGGGCAGTCATTTGGATGTTGACATGTGATAGATAGGCAAAGGCGATATTCTCTTTGCTGACCAATGTTCCATCTGCCAAAACTCCATCCATGCAGGGGGCATCCCTTCAGACTGTACCTCCCATTGATATTGGTTGCAGGGCATGAAGCAGTTCCTCTCACATCTGAGTTACTTTTTCTATCTGTTTCTTGGTATGAAACACCAAGACATGCGGAAATAAGGATGGATCTGGCAGAGGCAGCTGACGTTGCTCTTTCAACAAAGAATTTTGAGACTATATGTGTCACATCTCAGTTGGATTGTAAATGGAAAGAAACTGGGAGCCAGAGATGTCCATCAGCCTGTATGCAAGGTCACATATTCATTTGGTGTGAGGAGGTATTAATAATACTTATAAATAATATTTATTTTGTTAAATATCTCCAGGTTTACCTAGAGGAGACATATAACCACACAAAGTCATAATGCATATATTAAAAATACTCCTGGCAAGTATTCTGTTTGCTGAGCTCTCATTGGAGCTCACTGACATCTGAATTAACTTTCCAAGGAGGAAGACCACAGGCTAAATGAACTTCTGGCAGGAATTTCATTTGACTCAAAGGCTGGAATGTCCAGGTGAAGCTCTGTGGTGATACAGAGAAGCCCCTGCTGCACAGGGTACCACTTTTGTTATCGCTATTAGGATTCACATCCAGGCAAAGAGAGTCATAGCCAACCTAAATAAAACATAGATGGTCTCTCACTGTGTATAACATAGAGAACTTCAGTTCAGGTGAGGTCCTCTCAAATGCACAGATGACTGATTCCAACAGTGCGTAGTGAATGTTATACCCTTTAAAAAGGTCTTCTTTGAAATACATCAGAATGTTGAAGAGCACCCCAAGTACTCAAGCATCTGGGAAACTGGCTTTAGTATTGTTTGACAAATCCTCTCTGCTGAGCTAAATCAGCCAATTAGTCATGCTAATGCTTGTTAATGGTATTTCTGTTAGAAGAACAGTGTAATTTGGCTCTATTTCTAAATTCTAGCAACACGAAGCCCCAACATGTATTGATCCTTTATTGCAAATGAATGATGTTTCTATGCTACTGAAACTCAAAAATGTGTGATTGGTTACACCTTGCTACCATCTGCCAAGGCAGCAACTCAGTAGTACTTTCAGTAGTATTTTCAGTACTACACCTTCCAGTAAAATTTCATGATATGGATCCCAGCAGAGACCATTAAATCAAACTTTTTATAGGCATGGCTACTTCTCTGAGAAAAACAGAACAGGCCTAAAGAAGCACCAACATTTGGCTTGTGGGATCTGAACCTATTAATTGCACTGGCGTCTACCTCCTCTTTGTGCTCAATTATGAGCACATTTTGAAAGGACAGTTTGTCTTTAATGGGTTAATGGACGCCACATTTACAGAGGAGCTACAACACGATAAACAAATATAGTTTAATGCACCCTACTTTGAATGCAGAGTTCATATGTATTCCAGACAAAAGGCCAAACAAATTTACAACACTTCATGCATTTCTATAGCTGAGCATTTTTTACTGAAGGATATGTAAATCCTGCACTAATCAGAGGTTCTGGGATTCCAAATGCCACTAAAGGTTATGACCTGAAGCCCTGCTAATAGATGACTGAGGGCGTAGACTAAGTACTTCTGAATGACAGCAACCACAGGGTGTTTTGCATGAAAAGTAACCTCTAATAAATGACCTCTGCTTTTTTCCTTTCAAAGCTATGACAGTAATGAATATGAAAGGGGGAGCTTTGTACACACCGGGTGTTATTTACACCTAAACACTGCAAGAGCCTGGATGTATGTGAGGGTTTCAGTTCTGCTAAAAAAAGGAGGAATGGGTGTTTTTGATGCCTCAACAAACACTGCTGCGCTTCTGCTGGCTTCATTAATAATCCCTTTCTTAAACAGTGATACAAAACAACAAGGTCATACTATTAAAGGGAGTATTTCCTCCTTCATTGTGTGTATGTGTGTGTATATAAAAATCTGTATGTATGCATGTATGTAGATATGTTTACTGGATGGATTACAGGCTTTATGTGAAATCTCCTGGGTTGATAGAAGCATTGATAGAAGCATTCAAATTTCTGCTGTTTTGTGACCTTTAGTTAGGCAGAACACTGTGTCTTTGGGGGTATGAACAAAGCAAGGATGGTTTTAATGGCAGAGTCTGTTCTCATGGATGATATTTACACTTGGACTTCTAGCAGTGAAACAGTTCTAAGATTTTTTTTCTTACGTGCAAGCAGAACCAGAAAATTATTTTTTCCCTTTGAATGATGGTGATCAATTGCTGAAACCATTCTTGATGGAGATCCTGGAGGGGGAATAGAGCAATTATGACTGGACTGTGCTGTCTGTGCTCCTACCAGCTCAGGATTGTTCCCAGATGCACACATTGCTTTGCCTTAGCCATTCTCCATGCATTGCTTTGGGGGCTTGCTTCCTCTCCCTTCCCAGTTTCAGTGTGTAAGGGCAGACAGGACAGGGTAAGGCAGGCAGGCAGGAGCAGGCCAGCTCCTCTGAGCAGCTGGAAACTGAGCCATGCAGGTCTCCTTACTGCAGCACCGACAGAGGGATTGTGTGAGGATAAAGGAAACCACAAAAACCCCAAAACTGGGCTCACATCAGGGGCCCCTGAGCTGATGTGCTGAGGCACAGGCTGTGTGTTTGAGACACAGAGTGCAGATGTGCCTGCCGGGGACCCAGCACCCTACAGCCAGCTCAGACGGTGCAGAGGGCACTGATTCGCCCTCCACTTCCCTCTGCCAGCTTCCAGGCTGGGAGCTGGTGAGCTTAAATCCCATTGCAGTCTTTCCTGACAGTCCTGTAGGAGTCATATTGAGGGGCTGGCATCTTCCGGGTGCTCAGGTGCCAGTCTTGCTGCTGAACAGCTCAGTCCTGTACAGTGCCACCACTACACGCTGCTGTGCACACACTGCCTCCAGACACATCATACATGGCAGTAGGGTGGCTGTGACATTCCACTTGCCCCTGAACCCTGTTAGCTTCTCTGTATAAAGTCTGTTTATTTAGGATTCAAGCATGTCAGCAAGCAGCATGTGGCCTGCAAAGAGCATCTTGATAGCCAAACGCACTTCATACCCCAGGAAGATTTTGTCTGATGCACAAGCTTTTTGCTTTTCTTAATATTATCCAAATATTTTTTCATTAGTTAATTTTTAATACAGGTGTTTTATGTGCAGAACATAGTTATGTTTGTTCAGGTATGACTGCCATTTTGTTAGGTGGCAATTTTTCCTGAGTAAGAAGACCAAAGCAGGGCTTTAAAATGCACTCCTCATAAAAAATTAAAGAGCTATTCTTTATTTACATATTTACACAACACTCAATCCATCGTGTAAAGCTTTCTCTGCCTTAAACCCAAATCTCCGGGGTGTACTCTGTGCCTGGGGAAATTGGATGGCTCAGAAAAATGATAAAGAGGTATCTGTCCATCCACCTATCTATCATTTTTTACACCATACTCATTACCATGGTCTCTGAGCTCCTATTACATGTATGGAACCTTTCCCATTTCAGTGCAGAGCTGGTCAGCAGAGACAGCAAAGCCATCATTATTTTCTGAAGAGTGCAAGCCTGGGGAAGGACTGGCTGCTCACTCTACAGTGGCCGTTTGGAAGCAGCCAGTTTGTACAGAAGACAAATCCCTTTTATTAGCTGCCTGGGAAGTCCAGTTTGGCTTCTGGAAGATGCAGTTCAAATGGACTGTGTGCAGAGAATTAGCCTTAGGTATCAACATTGCTGCTCCCACGTTCACTTCATGTCACCTTGAGAGAGAGGCTTCCTCTTCCCTGCCTTGCTGACAGCTGCTTACCAGGAGGCGGACTTCAACTCTGAAAAGGCATCAAAAGACCTGGCAACTTTAACTTAGATAGACTGTCCGAGAGACTCTTCAAATTAATAGAAATAGCAGCATTTCTCATTCTCTTGCATGTAACTGTTTGGCCACTTTCAGGCCATGTCATGACACATTTGTCTCATTGTTACCCTGGGGTCCACCTGTTTCTTTGCAGAATTCACTTATTGTCTTTTGACTTGTACTTCAATTTCAAGCTCTGGAGGACAGCAGATTTTTATTAGGTTGTATTCAGGGCCAGCCATAGTGGGGGCCTGATCCTTGACAAGGACCTGCGGGCGTTCAGCAGACAAATATTAGTTAACAATGATCATTACAAAGAATAAAGTACATCACCACTCTGCAGCTCGCTTCAAGGCTGACTCTATTACAGCTGCTATTGCCATTGATTGTACTAGCACCATTAGACATCCTGTTGCCCATTTGTTTACATTTTTTCCCTCCTGTGCTAGGAGGAGAAGCTTCAAATCCATCTTAGTTTGCCTACCAACTCTGTCAGACATACAGCAGCAGCCAAGAGCTCCCTGTTCTCCCAGGATGGCTGTTCCTGGGATGTAGCAGTGTGGCCAGGCCATAACACTGGGGTGTGGGTTCCAGGATCTGAAGGTGGATGGATGCTCCAAACAAATACATTCTTCTCTTTCCTCCCTTCCTGTGACAAAAAGCAGCAGAACAGCAGGGAAGGTGCTAGTTGTGTTCCTATTTTATTGCTGAAGAGCAAAGTTGTCTGTCCTAAATCTCCAGCCCAAGAAGACACAAAGAGCCTAAATGTCTGACTTGTCCCTTCTCTACTGCAACCACCCCACTTATTCAAGCATCCCTCTCATCCTAGCCTGGCTCAGGCATGCTTTAGTCTGCTCCTGGCTTTGTTTTAGAAATAGAAGCAGACTTCATCAGTCAGTCATCAGGAGTGGCAGATGGCCTTCAGTTCATTAAATGAGTCCAAGACTAAAAGAGAAGATCGTGGTTTTGAAATAAATGTAGGGGGAAAATTATAAACTGTAAAGGAAGAGCTGGGACACCCCTCAGGCCAGACTCAGAACAGGGCTTTGCAGATCACCGTTATCTAAAATTGAATGGGTTTGATTCAGGCTTTCCTGTTCTTCTCTAACAGAAACCTGGCACAACTATAGGCCCCCTGAGGAGAGACAGGACAAAACTCAAAAAGGTGTGATTAGTTTAACTTGAAATGCTTCATGGAAATGTTTCAAGTTTGACAGATTTGTGGTGGAAGTCTGCCTTTTTTTCCTGGTCAGTTGTCAGGACCCTGGGCTTCTAGCCACAAGTTTTGGATTCCTGCATACCTGGAATCCCTTGCAGCCTTGGAGAACCTTATTTTGGGACTGATGACTGACTGGTGCTCCAAAAAGAGTCCATGGGACATAGTACAGTACTTAAAACATTTTATTTTCCCTTCCTTTCTTACTGCTGTCTTATAGAGGCAACAAAAATTAATTTTCTAATAATGTGCAATAGAAATGCATTTTCTTTTAAAGATTGCAGACCAGATTTTCATCTCTCCCCAACCAGCGTAACTCAATTGATACCTTTGATATATGCCAGCCTAAGGAAGAAATTGGGCAATTTAAATTTTAACTTCCTCTCTTAGGAACAATCCTTTCATTCCTAAAATCTGCAGATGAAGAATGAAACTCTAAAAAACCTGCTCAGTCTCACCACGGCTTGACTGCAGGACTCTGACAGCAGCAGTCTTGCACTGCAGTAAAGAGGCGATTAAAAGTTTTACTATCCATTTTATCATCTCGGTTTTTACAATAAAGAGAGCTGCCATTGTTTTAGGATTATTTTACTTATGTCTATTCATTTTGTTTCATTGTCTTTACAAGTCTCACTCCCATTTCATGCTGCTTTTGGTTCTGCCCTTTTCAACTCCTCATGGATGAGTGGGGAAGGAAGAGCAGACTGGCCAAAAAATTGGGTATGGATAGAGTGTGGAAACAGCTTCCATGACAACCTCTTACTTCATTTGGGAAGAATGAGAACAGCACTTTTTTTTCCCTCCCCTCTCTATTTTTGCAGTGCCTTTGCATCTTACAGGTAAACTAGAGCATTGTTGCTTACATGATCAAGCTGTGCAGCAATATCCCTCACAGACTGTTTTTAATGGTCTTGGGAATCAAGGCAAAGGTATGGTCAGCATGCTGAGACCTAGATGGAGGAAGCAGAAGGGAAGTATTTTTAGTCTGGCATTTGGAGGAAAGTAAGGGAAAAAAGGCTGGCAATGGAGACAATGAGACAAGAGAAGACAGGAGATGGAAAGGCAGAAAGCAGGGGTACAAACAGATAACAAGTTTTTAAAGTCACTTTTATACAATAGTGGAATTGCTAAGGTTGGAAAAGACCTCTAAAATCAGTGTGATAAATCTCTAACCCAGCATCACCATGTTCACTGCTAAACATGTCCCCAGCTGACACATCCATATACTTTTGGGGTGTTTTAAGCAGCTTTGGTAGTTTTGAACATCTCAGTAAACAAGTATTTGTATCATTAGATGCTTAAATTATTTCAAAGTTCAGTATATTGTAGCTTTAAACTTTATGCCTAAAAATTATCATGCTTGAACTGAGAGGCTTTTCCTTGTACAGACAAGAAAATTTCCTGAAATACTCAGTTGGTTGAGAGAGGGAGGATGGTATGTTCTCCAGGCTTCATGCAAGTTCAGAAGTCTTCCAATTTAAAAACACAGCAAAATACTGAAAATTTGTTCTGGGAATATTCATTCCAATTTATTAAAGAATTGGGGTCCAGCTGTGCTTACTTTCCACAACAGTTTGCTTCTGGGACATTTTTCATTTGCTTTTTAAGCAGTTTCTGTATCAGAAACATTGTTTTAAATGTCACAGTTGTCAAATCAATGAACTAAAACAGTATCACATGGCTTAATTTGAACAAGTAATGCTCTTGGAATTTCAGATTTGGAACAACAGGCTTCCTGATCTGTTCACTGTCCCTCAGCAGATGAAAACAGAGAAACTGGAGTAAGGTTAGGCTATGCCCTATCCCGCAGGGCTGCACGGAGGAAGGAGGAGGGGAGGACATTTGTGTATGTGTTTCACCTGGAAGTACCCATCTACAATGGAAGTTCAAAACACAGATAAAAACGCTGTTTTGTCTATAACTGTCTGGCAGTCTGTCTATCTATCTATCAATTATCTATCTATCTATCTATCTATCTATCTATCTATCTATCTATCTATCATCATCTATCTATCTTGATTTTTGTCACTGAAGATTTTACCTGAAGTTCATCTAAGTTTCTATGAATTTTGATTAAAGTTTAATGAGGTTCCTATTACTGCCCACAGAAACAAACAAACAAACAAACAAACAAACAAACAAACAAACAAAACAATAGGAAAAACTCTCACTGGTACCACGAGGAGTAATGTTCTTTTCTTTAAGCTGACAATCTGATACCACTGTGGAAAGAGCTTTTACCCACAGTTTATTTATAAGGACAATAAGAAGTCACTCAAAATGGAGGCACACAGCTGAGGTACCCATAACCATATCTGCATCTGATATCTAGGTAACCTGAGCTGGAGCCATGGCTATGGGTTGTAGAGCAGTCCTTCTTTCTCCAATTTTCCTCCCACCTAATCCAGTGGCTTGTTGTTCTCTGCCTTTTCTTCTTCCCCTGTTTTGCTCACAGCCCTCCCACCCCCAACACTCAGTACAGCCCTAAAGAGCACTGGAGAAATCTGAAACTTTTGGGTTGCACCAAAACTTATCAAGTCCCTCCCTAAGCTGCTTTATTCTCCTTGCTGAGCATGGCATGAACCCATCAAGGGCAGCTCAAACCATAAGGAAGTATGGGATGGTGAGATTGATGGGATATTTCAGGAACGGAATTTTGCTTCAGGTTTTTTATTCTAAATGGATTAAATAGGAAAAAAGTATAAATACCTGGAAAATCAAACCATGGCATAGGATATATTTTTTGGTGAAATAATCACCTTTATCCATCCCTCTTGTTTAACCTTCACTACATAAGGGCAAAAGAATTGTCTGGTTTCATAAGAAATACCTACTTTGTAGCCTGTCAGGTTAGGGTTTTTTTCTCTGGTGAGTATCAACCAAAAATAATGGACTGTGTAAGTGTGTTTACAGAGATGAATAGTTTTAAAAGAAGGATTTGAATTAAGATGATAAGGAAGAGATTACAGAACTGGTTTTTAAATTGTAAAGATTTGGATTTATTTTACTTATCTGCAGGTATCATAATCTTAAGTGTTCATGCTTTCAAGCTTTCACTTGTAGACATTACAACTAGAAATTTACGTTCAAAAAGTAACGTCTGCCAGACATCCTGGTAGATATTTGCAATTGGAAGTTTAAAAAAAGGTAGTGACACAATATGAGTATTGCTTAATTATGAGACGCTGGTGAAAGAGGTTCTTTCACTAAGGAAATGTTGGGAACACATATTTTATTAGCAGTAATAAGCATACTCATTGAAGTCACAAAGTTTCTCTGCTCACATGAGTCGCAGCTCAAGTTCATCCACTGAAGAATCAAGTTTGTATCCCATGATGTGAAATGACTGAATAAAGCCATCCATCATATCAAACTGCATATCATCATTTTGCGAAATTTTCCAACTCTCGTCACCTACTTGCCCTACTGTAGTTACTTATTTATCATCATTAATCCCTTAGCAGGAACAGGGAACATTCAGGCTGGTGTAGCACTACTACAGAAAGTCTTCTGCCAGCAAAAATGGTGTGGTGTGCCAGGACTTTGTTCTGCTGATACAGCTCCACTGCACAGGGGTTGGGAGCTGCTTGAGAGTTCACTGCGCTCGCAGGAAAAACAAACAAACCACTAAAAAGGGGTTTCAATACAGGATATGATAATAGGGCATTCTTCTTAATTCAAGGTAAAACTCTTGAAGCTTGGCCATCAGTGGATAGAAAATACCATTATTTGAGTTGTATTTAGATTCTGACATTAATCCGTAAAGATAAAATCATACCAAAGTGACAATCTGGCCAAAATTGACTTTTTCCATTTCTCTCTCTGTCTGCAGCTTGAACATGCCTTTAATTTACAAAAACACTTCTGCAAAATCTTCTATTTTAAGCAAGTTGTGCAATTTAGGTTTGAAAGGTGGCTAATGTTCAGTTAACTTTTTTTCTTATATATATGACTTTGGAGAACGGATCATCTTACCGAACTGGGAACTGTTATGAATGTGTGTTTGTGCATTGTGCATTCTTAGCCTGTCTCAAGGTAAAAGTCTTGAAAGGATTTTATATTTCCTAAATACGTGCCTAGTGATTAGATCACAATAAAGCTGAAAGGATCATAATATGCCTATTATAAATTATTATGTTTCAAAGGAATTATTTTTGTTAGTGGGTAAATATGCACCAGTGCCTTAGGGAATAACAGAAATTAAACCATGAAATGTATATAACCTTGAAGGTCTGAGAAAAATCCAAAACACCAACAAAGAAGGCTGAAAATTTTGTCTGACACCATCTTTATGTAACACTGTGCTTCCTTTACATGCCAAAGTTTCCGAATTGTGTGTGATTTAGTTTGGTACAATATAAGGGCAGCCTTTAATTTGGGATTACGACAACATGTGTTAAAGGACAAAATGTCAGCCAGATTGGATTTTCAGCTTTGAACACACTTGAGGTTATGGTTTTAAGTCATTGCTTAGCTGTCAATCTGAAAAAGGACTATTTTTTTCTGTTGGCATATTTAATTACATAAAACCAAATGCTCAGATGAGGGAGAAGAACTGGTAGAACTTTTTTCAGCTGCAGATCTAGGGCTGCCTTAACACCCTGCTAAACTCCAGGCTGGACCTAGCTCACAAGGTAGTGGCTGTGATCAAGAATAATGGTTTCATTTGTATCTGGCAAATACAGTGCACATAACTTTTCCTTCCTGACATGGCACAATTGTTCACATTTTTGACACTTTGGAATACATGGTATTTGAATTTGCAAAGAAAGTTCAAATCAGTACAGAGTACTAGGGGTCTTAAACCATGTGCTCATAGTCCTGTTTTCTGAGCCTGGGATCCAGTCAGTCTTCAGCTAGGGTCACTACTCTGGTTTTTACTGATGCAGATCTCAGCACCTGAGGGGCTTACTCAGCTAAGTAAGCTCCTTAATAAGGAGTAACATCTTCCTTATGTGAAAACAGCCATGTTGTACATTTGGGATTAGCAGTGGAGGTGCCACAGCTCTTTAGGAAGGGGACACAAGTCCAGACTTGGAAGGTTTCTGGAAGGGTCCTCCTTCTGTAACAGTTTTTCCACTTTGGCTTTCTAGGTTCTGATTTTACTACTCTGAAACTCCCTTCCCATGCTCAGATAGGCAGCCACCTCCTTTGATGGGTTTCTAGATGTTTCTTAGCAATGGGATTGGAAGAGCAGTGTAAGCCCTTTAGTTTAGTTACATTTAACTCTGGACATTATGAACTGTCTGCTTTGAGACACAGAAAGAAAGAGCAAATATCGAGGAGTTCCTTCACCACACATCTATCAACAGGGGGCTGATTTCATCATTCAGACTGCCTGAAAGATCTCATGAACAATGACATTATTTCAAGCCCAGAACATAAATAAAGGCAGGATAAGAGTTAGGAGAAGACAATTTACTGAGATGAAAGGGTTGCTCCAGCCCTCTGAAGGCACTGACCTCTAGGCCCTCAACTGATTCCTCTCAGACCTTGTGGGTGAGCCAAAAAATCCACTTGAGTGTGATGCCTTAAGTTTTAGCTTTCATGTTATCCACATTCTGTACTGCATTAGCATATAACTCTGAACTTCATATAAAGTGTTAGCAAGTTCTCTTCACAGGATAGTTAGACAAAACAATCCTTTTCCAGCCTGACAACCGAGGACACTGTTGCAGCTTCAGGCCCAAAAGGTATAAATAACAGCAAACTGATGAGAGCAATCTGGGAGGATGGGACTTCATAACCTGAAGGTGTAATTGGACAATTAACCCCAATATGTAAATGGACCAAAACATATATAAGTGTGAAAATGTGTGATCCATTGTCCATCTTGGGTGCAGCCACGGCCAAGCTCTTGTACTGCCCAAGGTGTATCCTTTGAAGGCCTTTTAATAAATACCTACTTTATTCCTTTAACTCTATCTAGCCTCTGTTCCAGGTAGCCTCTTGAGGCATCAAGTGAACCCTGCATTCAGTGGCCTTTTGCCCCACATTAGCCATTGGAATGGAGAGTAACATGGAGGAGGTGAGGTACTGATATCAGGATTCATCATGATATCATGATTCTGTCTGCAGTATCAAAGGCTGTCGTGCTGATATATCAGTTTTTGCAGTTCTGGGTTGTTTTGTTTTTTTTTTTTTTTTTTGTCCTGGCCTTCATCAGTCTCTCTCCAAAGAGCTGGGGCAATCATATCTTTGTGACATTTCTGCTTTGACAGAGAGGATAAAAATGATACAGTAGTGCTGTCTTCCTCCAACTGGCCACACTTGGTCCTCTACCCAGGAGCTCATCAAAGTAGACCAGTCTGGCATGGAGTCAGTGTCAGTGGGGTCAAGAAAGGGGGTGAAGAAGTCCCATGGCAGGGGCATCACCAGTTTCCCAGGCCACCAGGACAAGCTCCTGGTGTTCGTACAGCAGAACTGGAGTCCTCTTGCAAGAATTCTAACACCTGAGTTACCACAGTGCTGCCAAACACCACACAGAACAGGCAGATGTGTTCCTGATGGATCCACATGAACCAAAGCAAAAATCAATGGCTCAGTGGTACTTTGAGGTGCTGACACTTGCTTCTCTCATATCATGGCATAAACTGAAGGAATTTGCTGTTGTGCCAGTCAGTAGAGCAATCACCAGTCAGGGAAGACAGTTTAAACTAAACTATAATAATGTAGGCATCAATATTAGTCTTCTTTTATTATAATATTGTATTATATAACATCCTATTGTGTTTCTTAAGAAGATACTTTGATAGTTTCTCTACACTGATCCCAAGATGACATGGCTTTTCCATTACACACCTAGACACAGGATGCTAAGAGAAGAGCTCTGCTCTGAAAAGCCCTACCTATAAATACTCTTCATTATTTTTCTATTTTGCGACCTTGTTTCCAATTTTGTGATCACCTCAACATACATTTTGATGGAGAGAAAATACATTTTGTCGGAGTGCAAGTAATTTCCTTTCTCTCTTTAAAGAAAGTTCTCTCTTTAAAGTCTGGCAACAGAGAGGATTTGAGTGGACAGTGGGTGCTTTGTTTGACCTGGTTACAGCTAGAGGTGGACAGTCTTCTGGTGTCCAAAGCTTGAGATGGGGTTTTGATAGCCAGGAAATGTGTATGCTCCTTCCACCAAACCAGTCAGTTTAAGGATTATGGCAAAAGTACATAAACCTGTGGAGAAGACCTGTCCATTGTAGGCAAAAATCTATGCTGTACCCTTGGAGCATGAGCAAAGAGGCCTCACTTGTCCTAATTCAAATACTACCTGATTCTTGGTGGTCTTCTGCATGTGTTCTTTTTTGTTGTGTGCTGGAGATGTTCGGAAGACCCCAGATTTCTTGAGTGTCTATATCTAAAAGAAAAATGTTGGATATGTGGGCGTAACAAAGTTGCCTAAACATCCATTTTTAGTGTCATGTTAGGCTCTGGGGACACACTACAGCAGCCTTCCAGTACCTAAGGAGGGCCTACAAGACAGCTGGAGATGGATTTTTTACAAGGGCATGTAGTGACAGGACAAGCAAGAATGGCTTTAAACTGAAAGAGGGGATGTTTAGATTAGATATTAGGAGGAAATTCTTTACTTTGAGTGTGATGAGGCACTGGAACAGGTTGCCCAGGGAAGCTGTGAATGCTCCATCCCTGGAAGTGTTCAAGGCCAGGTTGGATGGGGCTCTGAGGAACCTGGCCTAATGGAAGGTGTCCCTGCCCATGGCACTGGGGGTGGAACCAGATGATCTGTAAGATACCTCCTAAAGTATCCTGTGATCCTGTGCTCTTGACCACCTACCTGGCAATCAGCCACTTCTCTGGAAAGATATGGATCTTCTGCAATTCATATGTAATCTCTTTCAGATCATGAAGATGTTTTGGAAATCCCACAGCATGTAAAATAGTGATAGAAATTTATGTTCAGTAACCTCAGACTGTCTTATGGTGTTTAATAGGGGGAAAGGCTAATGGGAGATTTGCCATTATGCATGAAACATTTATATACCTTACATTTCATATCCTCAGCATCCTGAGGAGCATGAGGCATTCAGCTCCCTCTTCCTACCTGTGAGAACTGGTACAAAACTTTTTTAATACTTTATTTAACGCCTCTGGGGAGAGCAGGTGGCAGTACTGAACAGCTTCACAAGCAGGAGGTCCATTAGCAGAGGTCATGACTCCACAGCATGCCCTTTCCACCACTGGCCTTTCTCTGTCAGCAGGTCAAAGTTTACAGGCATTTTGGGGGCCAGGGAAAAGAAGGATTGTTTTTTCTCTTCACTGTCTCTCCTCTCAGGGGCCTGCTGAAAGCTCAATTCTGACAGCAATTACAACTCCTTTGGCCTTTTTGGCACAGGGATGTGCTGTCAGACGAGGCCTGGAGTTTGGATTCTCCTGCCTGTTCCTGGAAGAACAAAAACATGAGTGAAGACACTCTATCTGAAAGACTTGGGGAAGCACCAAAACAAACACAAATAATTGAGGACAGACGCACAAAGGCCCAAACCGCATGCATTGTAATTCTGCTGGCCCAGCACACGATATCTCATCACCACCTACTCCGTCTAAATGAAGCCATTTCCCGGCGAGGATGTCTGGCCCAGAAATGCGCGGGCACGGGCTGGGGCGTGATGCGCTCGCCTCCTTCCTCTGGCACTGGGGGTCCAAGAGAGGCTGCTGTGAGGAGCCAGGCCTGAGGAAGGAGAACCCCTCCCTCTCCCCGGCCTGCGGACACCGGGAAGAGCAGCACTCCTGCAAATCTCCACCCGGGCTCCCCTGCCCGCAGCCGCCCAAAATGGAGCGCAAAGGCAGATGTCTTCCCCGGCGGCACCAGAGTTAGTTCAAGGCAAGTTCTGTGTTCACACACACTCAGCTCCCGAGAGGAAGGAGCGGGCTCCTCTGCCGGGGAGGGCCCGGCTGTGGCTGTGCCGAGAGGGGCGGCCCTTTCCTTTCCTTTCCTTTCCTTTCCTTTCCTTTCCTTTCCTTTCCTTTCCTTTCCTTTCCTTTCCTTTCCTTTCCTTTCCTTTCCTTTCCTTTCCTTTCCTTTCCTTTCCTTTCCTTTCCTTTCCTTTCCTTTCCTTTCCTTTCCTTTCCTTTCCTTTCCTTTCCTTTCCTTTCCTTTCCTTTCCTTTCCTTTCCTTTCCTTTCCTTTCCTTTCCTTTCCTTTCCTTTCCTTTCCTTTCCTTTCCTTTCCTTTCCTTTCCTTTCCTTTCCTTTCCTTTCCTTTCCTTTCCTTTCCTTTCCTTTCCTTTCCTTTCCTTTCCTTTCCTTTCCTTTCCTTTCCTTTCCTTTCCTTTCCTTTCCTTTCCTTTCCTTTCCTTTCCTTTCCTTTCCTTTCCTTTCCTTTCCTTTCCTTTCCTTTCCTTTCCTTTCCTTTCCTTTCCTTTCCTTTCCTTTTCTCTTTATATTTTCCTTTTGTAATATTTTTAGTTGATTTTTCCTGTGTTTTGTTTGGTTTTGTTTTTTTCTTGTTGTTGATGTTGTTTTTTGCTTTGTTTTATTTTGTTTATTATGGTTTTTTTTCCCTCGGCCCCAGTATGCCTCAGTCACGGCCAGAGCTTCCAGGGCTAGAAAGGTAAACCCGCCCCAGAAAAGGTAAACCAGAGGACAAACACAGGGTCTTTGGGACAGTCACAAGGGGGAGAAGACACAGGTTCCTGCTGGTTAATAAAGTTTATTCACAACCTTAATTCTGGTTTATTAACTTTAGGTATAACAAGTTGTGCAGTAATTGTGGTTGTTAAGGGAGCACCAGGCAGTTTTTCCTAGAGGGTATCAAATTCTGTGTTATTATTATAGATGCATTAAATCTCCATTAAAAGGCTTTCTGTAAATGTTTCAAGGCTGTGCCAGATAGAAGGGTACTTCATCTTGGTTTCCAAACGGGGTATTATCTATTTTAAAAACCTTGCAATAACAGTTACCTTATTGGTCTCCCATCAAAAAAAATGCAGTGGTTTCTGAATGCCTTGTTTTTTGGGGAAAAGAAAGACATAAATTGAACTTCCGTGACTGCCGTATCAGTCATTAGTGAATCTGGGTTCAAATGGGCACTCTCTATAGAGCCTGGCCACGGTCTTTCACAGCCCAGCAAAATAAGGAAACTACAGGATGGAAACTCAATGAGCCTAACTATTCTGCTTCCTTTTATTTTTTTTCTCCATTTCGAATAAATCACACTCTTTTGAAGCTGCTGCTTTTCTTTTGCGGGCACAAACCCCTCATCTTTTAAAGTCTGTCTTTCAAGCTAATTGTTTCCACAGGCCAAGCAACTGGCAAAAGGCAGCTCCAGCCTATCCCTATATTGTCTCCCCAGGACTGTTTATAGGAGAAATACACGTTTATACAATAGATGCCACTGTTTAAAGGCCGGCTAGTGAAGGAGTATTTTTAACGAGATTAGTTAATGGGTTTGTTCAGTGCCTCGAAGGAAGTGTTCAGTGCTGGCAGGGCAGAATTTCTGTGGTGGGGCCCTAAGCCAGAGGCAGGTATTGGATGGGCTCCCAAGGATTTCAGCAGTCTCTGAATGAAGGACTCAGCGACAGATAGAAGAAGTTGAAAAGTGCAAGCGGCAGCGCGGAGAAATAAAATGGAGAGCAGCAGGACAGATGCAAGCGAAGAGCAGTGATGTGTGAGCCTCCGGAGGTGCTATTTATGTTTGCGAGGAAGGTCTGTGCTATTAAGTTTCAATTTGACAGTAACGTTCTAACAAACATTTTAGAGAAATGTGTTTGCAGGAAAGATTAGAGATACCTAGATCTCTGACTGCAGTGAAGCATCAAGTGAAGATCAGCGTCTTAAGGGAGACCTGAAAAACTTGAAATTAGGAAGAAAAAAAGGATTGGGAAAGATTTTATGCTGTTTTCGCAAAGGCAGTAGGGTGAATGATGTTGTTCCTGTGGTATTTCAGACCTGTCTGAAACTGAATCTACCTGAGTCTCATGTATGTTTTTCAACCTGCTTTTTGCATCCCAGGGATTCTCAATCCTTTAAAAAAAATATATATATATATTTATATGTAGTGATATCTAGCTAGATGTTTTAGGATCCAACTCCATCACTCTCCTGGCAGTGGTTTTCACTCCTTTTGCTGAGGCCAATGTTCTGCTTGTGCTCTCAAAGCCAATATGATTACTCACCCAAGTAGGACCTAAATATGTGAATCAGCACGGTAAAATGTGTCCCGAAGTCTGTAAATGGAAAACGTTTGCTCCAATAGGCAGGGCTCTGTGTCTGGTTTAGCTCTCAGCTCCATTAATATGTCCATTACTTAAATTAGTGAGATAGCAGGCCTGCCCTAGAGTAACAACAACTCCACTATCCCATTACAGGAGGCCTCCATGTCTTGTTTTTTCCCCCATTCAGCAGCCTGTGCAATGTGTGATAATGCTGCTGGTGATACAGCCACGACTTATTTCCAAGGAACAGGATTTTCTAAATGTGTCCACTAGATAGCACAATAAACTTCCTTCTTTTGCTGTTGAAAAACTTTCTCTCCCACCCAAAGAGCCATTAGCCCTTCAGTCTCAGAGTAATGGTGCTTCAGGAGGAGATCAAAGTTTCTCAGATAAGTGTTCCTTTACACAATGTTACTGACACTCCACTTTGTAAACAGGCTTCTTTTTTATGGTTAAGAAGGACATATAAACATGCCAAGTGAGATGGATAGACTGCCACTTTTTCTTTTTCTTTTTCTCTTTGTATTTGTGTGTGTGTTAACTGCTCAATGAGTATCATGGTTGGGTTGCACTGATACCGTTGAATGTGGTCTGTCTTTTGTGTAAACAGAGAGAGAAAAGAGAACTGTAGGAAGGAATCCCAAGTTTAGATTTCTTACTGGAGTCGCTGCAACACCAGTCCTACTTTCTGCCACCATTGATGAGAAAACAGTCATGTGTCCTTCTGAAAGATGACAGGGACATTAGCCCTCAAATCCATGTGCTTATGTACCTGTTTATATGGACATGTTAAGCCCAGGCTCTGCTTTGGGACCTCGGATGAGCAGTGCAAAACCTAAAAATGAAGTTTCTGGCTCAGTTAAGGTGTCCAGACTGCCTCAAATCCCCTTTAGCTTGAAACAAAGAAGAGCATGAGTCCCCTCTAAAGGCCTTTGAGAAAAGCTTAAATTTCCCGCAATGGACATTATAGAGAGAATGGTCCCTGCTGTAGGGGAAGTCAGCATGTCTGCATACTCAAGGGAGGGCCAGTTAGAAACATCTGATAGGAAACCAGGAGGTGAATGGGAAAGTCCCAGGTAAAGCAGCATGAATACCTCCTGTAAAAGGCATTGTGCAAGTCACCTTTTATTCAGGGACAAAACCTGAATACAAATTTGCATTTTGACTCTACTTAAAATTAAGTGAAATCTGTGTATGACATGTCCCCATTTTTGCTCCCTAGGGACAATAGGAGCTTCCAAATGTAGATTCAGCTCTTTGAGTTGGAGAAAATCAGGTACTGTGGCCTCTGCTCATGTCTTGTCTTCTAGGAAACTAATAAGTACCCTCTCTTGTAGCTTGGTTAGCTTCTATGCTTCAGATAAGAGCTAACCAAGATGTATGTTCCATGTCATGCATTGCCAAATGCCATATAGAAGGTTTTAAAAGAGGAAAATTAAAAACAAAACAAAACAAAACAAAACAACCAAAAAAACCCCACAACTGGCAGGCTTCTTTGAAGCCTCCCAGTGAGATTGCTGCCATTCTACCCAAACTGCAAGCTCCTTAGGGCAAGGACCAGGGTTTTGTGGCAGCCATAAGCAGTGCCATTGCAGTGTGATCCCCCAGCACATAGATGGAAGGTGCAAAGCATCTGCTTGCACCTCCCCTTTCAAACCAGGGAACAGAGATTTCTGGATCCCTGACTTAAGAAGGAGATGACAAGGCCCATCTTGTCTTTCACGTTTCAGAGCTAACTATAGGAGTGTAACGCATGCCTTTTAAAACAGGTGACACAAGGGATTTTCCATGACAATCTTTCAAACTAAAGCGAAAACCCTCTGTTCACGGGTTGAAAACACTCTTAATCACGGTGCACAGACTCCCTCTGACATGAACCTGCTCCAGCTCTCCTGATTAGACATCCCTGAGGGTTACTGGTACAGTAGTGGCATCTAGAAACTGCAGCTATGGGTCTGGGCATCAGCCTTCTCTCCATTTCAGAAACAGAGGCAAAACCAAACCAAAGCAAACCAAAAGATGAGAAAGAAACAGTGAATATAAGCAGACCTTTTACCTTGCCGTACTTTGGGGAGCCCAAGGTAAAAGTGAGCCAGTTGTGGGCAGGGGATTTGGCTCAGTGGAGGCTTAGTCATTGCTCTGATCTTGTAGCAATTCCAGTGCAGAGAGTGTTGCTGAGAGATGTGAAGGAGAGCACTGGAGCAATGT